>NC_047085.1:387801637-388102319 GCF_902459505.1 Geotrypetes seraphini
ATAGCTGTCAAAATGTAGTAGAGTGTTACGTGCCACCTCCTTTCTATATAAGGTGGTTTCAAATTTCAGATGTTGCCTGCTTATTAATATGTCCAAAAATTCGATCTTATCAGTACTATAGTGTGGAACAAACTGTAAGTTTGGGTTTTTTGTATTGATCCAAACAAAGAAATCTTGTAAGCAATATGGTAAAATCTAGGTCTGACACTACTTGCAAAACTAAGAGGGTCGTATATGTAATTGTATGCCCCTGTAACTTAGTATACGTGGGGCGAACTAAAAGAGCCATCAACACACGGTTAAACGAGCATAAATCTCGTATTAACACTGGTACGATGCAAGCTCCCATAGTCCAACATTGGCTGGAAAAAGGACATGGTATTGAACATATTAAATGGAGGATCATAGATCATATACCTGAGACAGACTTAGAAGGAGATTGGGAGGGTAGGCTGAACCATATTGAACAACGATGGATTTATCACCTTAACACAGTGGCACCAAGGGGTCTTAATAATGAGTTAGAATGGGCTTCCCTACTATGAAGAGTGCCCCAGGGGGTCGTGCTGCTTATCATCCACTATTCTGTATAGAACATAGACATATTTGATTAGACTGACCTGAGTATGACGTCAACCCTCAACGTCTTTACGGTTGAGACGTTGACGTATAGCTCACGTATAAATCAGCTGACACTGAACTAGTCCGCCATTACGCTAGCGACGTGATGGTGGCAGTAAAATGATTACTAACAGATAACGAACGGTAAGAGTTTAGACTTATATTTAATTGATTATAGGCTTTATGGTTTATATGACACTTAGGCTTGTCTTTCTTTATCCATTTAGGGTGAGGGAGTCTTGATAAAGCCCTGAGTTGGATGGGCGAAACATGTTGGCGGATATTTTTACCCCCCCGACTAACGTTTAACCTAAAGCTAAGTACTTTTAGTATTTATATTTAAAATCACCTTAAAAAAGTTTAAGAAATATGGGCCCAATGACGAACGGGAGCATAAAGCCCTACACAATGAAAAGAGTTGAGTGTGTGGTGGCCCTCTGAGGACCCTAAAATACAATTATAAAAGCATTTTTGAAAGAAGTACTGTTAGCAGCTGGATATAGATGAGCATTTCATAGCGATACAAGCCTCTCTTTTTTTTTTCTCTCTCTCTCTTAAGTTAAAGCTCTACCACTCTTTTTCCAACAGGAAACATTTCTCCCCCATTTTCCATCCTATAATCAGTTAATGATAAGCAACCTTCTGCTCTCAGGAGGACACACTATTCCTGTAAAGAGCTGCACTTCCCTCAGTTTCTCTCCAGTGTTTAGTTACATAGAAAAATTGGGCTGTTTTTGAGAGGAGTGTGTATAAGATGTATTATTTGTGACTGGGGAGCTCTTCAAAGGAGTGTCCTGTCAGTCCAGCAGTGACTCTCTGCTCTAGCAGGCTGCCTTGGAAATGTTCAACAGTCCACCCTCCATCGCTTGCTCATCCTCAGGGAAAGGGTGGTAGGACAGAACAGCTGTTTGGTGGAACAAGCCTGACAAATTTGCTGCATCTGCTGAAAAGCTCAGATCTAAAAGCCTGTGGGATTTCAGCTCGCACAGACTCAAGAGTGTAGACAGATTATCACAGAGATATATGATCATAGCGAGTTCTTCCTAGAAGCACAACACTGCATTTGAACCTTTGAGCACAAACTGCAGAAAGTTTAATGCTGGATACATTACATTTTTAACATTGTTTAGCTCTTTCACAAGGTAGAAATATAAAGAGACTTACCGTATTTTCACGCATATAACGCGCGCGTTATACGCGTTTTTACCTACCGCGCATACCCCTCGCGCGTTATATGCGTGAGCGCGGTATACAAAAGTTTTTAAACATAGTTCCCACCCCGCTCGACGTCCGATTCACCCCCCCAGCAGGACCGCTCGCACCCCCACCCCGAACGACCGCTCGCACGCGCTCCCACCCGCACCCGCATCCACCATCGGAGCAAGAGGGAGCCCAAGCCCTCTTGCCCGGCCGACTCCCCGACGTCCGATACATCCCCCCCCCCGGCAGGACCATTCGCACCCCCACCCCGAACGACCGCTCGCACGCGCTCCCACCCGCACCCGCATCCACGATCGGAGCAAGAGGGAGCCCAAGCCCTCTTGCCCGGCCGACTCCCCGACGTCCGATACATCCCCCCCCGGCAGGACCACTCGCACTCTCACCCCGAACGACCGCTCGCACGCGCTCCCACCCGCACCCACGATCGGAGCAAGAGGGAGCCCAAGCCCTCTTGCCCGGCCGACTCCCCGACGTCCGATACATCCCCCCCCGGCAGGACCACTCGCACCCCCACCCCGAAGGACCTCCGACTTCCCGACAATATCGGGCCAGAAGGGAGCCCAAACCCTCCTGGCCACGGCGACCCCCTAACCCCACCCCACACTACATTACGGGCAGGAGAGATCCCAGGCCCTCCTGCCCTAGACGCAAACACCCCTCCCCCCAACGACCGCCCCCCCCAAGAACCTCCGACCGCCCCCCCAGCCGACCCGCGACCCCCCTGGCGACCCCCACGACCCCCACCCCCCTTCCCCGTACCTTTGGTAGTGGGCCGGACAGACGGGAGCCAAACCCGCCTGTCCGGCAGGCAGCCAACGAAGGAATGAGGCCGGATTGGCCCATCCATCCTAAAGCTCCGCCTACTGGTGGGGCCTAAGGCGCGTGGGCCAATCAGAATAGGCCCTGGAGCCTTAGGTCCCACCTGGGGGCGCGGCCTGAGGCACATGGGCCCAACCCGACCATGTGCCTCAGGCCACGCCCCCAGGTGGGACCTAAGGCTCCAGGGCCTATTCTGATTGGCCCACGCGCCTTAGGCCCCACCAGTAGGCGGAGCTTTAGGACGGATGGGCCAATCCGGCCTCATTCCTTCGTTGGCTGCCTGCCGGACAGGCGGGTTTGGCTCCCGTCTGTCCGGCCAACTACCAAAGGTACGGGGAAGGGGGGTGGGGGGGTTGTGGGGGTCGGCCAGGGGGGTCGCGGGTCGGCTGGGGGGGCGGTCGGAGGTTCTTGGGGGGGGGCGGTCGTTGGGGGGGGAGGGGGGTTTGCGTCGAGGGCAGGAGGACCTGGGATCCCTCCTGCCCGTAATGTAGTGCGGGGTGGGGTTAGGGGGTCGCCGTGGCCAGGAGGGTTTGGGCTCCCTTCTGGTCCAACTACACAAAGGTACGGGGAAGGCGGGTGGGGGTGTCGTGGGGGTCGGCCAGGGGGGTCGCGGGTCGGCTGGGGGACGGGCGGAGGTTCTTGGGGGGGGGGGCGGTCGTTGGGGGGAGGGGGTTTGCGTCGAGGGCAGGAGGGCCTGGGATCCCTCCTGCCCGTAATGTAGTGCGGGGTGGGGTTAGGGGGTCGCCGTGGCCAGGAGGGTTTGGGCTCCCTCCTGGCCCGATATTGTTGGGGAGTCGGCGGTCCTTCGGGGTGGGGGTGCGAGTGGTCCTGCCGGGGGGGGGATGTATCGGACGTCGGGGGGGGCATCAGGCTTTCAGGATGGGGACAGACCTTCAAGGGGGGACAGGACTTCAAGGGGGGACAGTGCACGGAAAGTCAGGGGGGTGAACGGAGAGTCGGGACAGCGCACGGAAAGTCAGGGCAGTGCACGGAAGTCAGGGGGGGTGAACGGAGAGTCGGGACAGCGCACGGAAAGTCAGGGCAGTGCACGGAAGTCAGGGGGGGTGAACGGAGAGTCGGGACAGCGCACGGAAAGTCAGGGCAGTGCACGGAAGTCAGGGGGGGTGAACGGAGAGTCGGGACAGCGCACGGAAAGTCAGGGCGGGCGAAAGGAGCGTCGGGCATCATGCGCGGTATACCCGTGAGCGCGGTATACAAAAGTTTTTGTACATATCATCGTGATTTCTGCGCGCTATACCCGTGTGCGCGTTTTACACGGGTGCGCGTTATTTGCGTGAAAATACGGTACTTATTATACTCGTACATAGGAGCCTCCCACAGAAAAACATTACTTGCCCACAGCAGATTGACACTTCCAAAGGAGGAAGTGTGGATTTCTCAGACTCTTTGAGAGTTGAAGATGTAAGGCTGGCCCAGTGGATCAGTCACAGTGCAGCACACTGTCATGCTATCAAATGTGCCCTTTGGGCCTTGCCAGAACAGTAAATGCAGCAATGACAGTATTGGTCTCTGCAGCTAAGGAGGCATCTTGTTGCTCAACGGCAACACCTAGTGGGCAGCTGAGTTCCCAGGGGAGCTGCAGTCACCATAGGGCTTCTCAAATTTATACGAGTCCCCAAAGCCACAAGATATTGATGAGAAATGTCCACATATTGGGTTTCCATTATATGCTGATTTATCTTATACGTGTTTACTGTGGATATCCAGAAATCCTGACAGGCTGGGGGAGGGCTGGGACTGGGAAGTCCTGTGAAAGAGACTGAATTAAACTGTCTGGAAATATAGAAGCAGAAGGAATAAACTACCAGATGAAACTTAAAAGAATTGGAGTTATATGTATATTTCTGCTTACTCACACCATATATGTGCGAAATCATATTTTATTTCTGAGTGCAGTCACAAAACTGTACCGCCAAAGCATGGTATCATGGAAATACAGTCAAACCTCAGTTTGCGAATAACGCGGTGTGTGAGTGTTTTGCAAGATGAGCAAAACACTCGAGCAAGCTTTAATTTGCAAAATGAGCGTTGACTCGATAAACGAGCTGCCACCACACCGCTGCTTCCACTGCAAATCCCCTCTCCCCCGAGGCTACCGGCGCTGCTCCCTCAGGGGAGAGAGGATTCGCAGTAGAAACGAGCAGCGCCTGTGGCTTTGGAGGGGTGAGGGTGGGGTCAAAGTGGAGCACAGCAGTGGGAGAAGTGTTGGACCACAAGAAGACAGAAGAAAGGATATGGGTCGGGTCAGGGAGGGGGTAGTGGTGGAGGAGGAGAGATGTGTTAAGTCAGTGGAACGAATCATCCGAGTTTCCATTACTTCCTATGGGGAAACTCGCTTTGATATACGAGCGCTTTGAATTACGAGCATGCTTCTGGAACAAATTATGCTCACAAACCAAGGTACCACTGTACATGCATTGTAAGCTTTCATAGCTCGATCTGGATATGATAGAAATGGACACTGAATAGCAAGTTATATTCTTACCTATACAACTTTTGATTGTTTAGCGGTGGTATAGTTTCATTCTCATTTTCAATATTTAAATATGATTTCACACCTATACTAATGGAGGGAAAAGAAACAGAAATACTTATTTCGCAAAGTTGTAAGGCCCTTATTTAGCAAAAGAAAAAAGTACTTAACCCCATAATCATCTCTATCAAGTTAAGAGCAGAAGTTAGTTTATCTCCTCCTTAACTTGTTCTTTTATTTTTAATCTCACCCTATAACAAAAGTGATTCCTGGGAGGAGACTGTGATTATAAAACAGAACTGGCAGGAAGTATGAGTAAAATGGAGAAGCAAGGAAAAAAATCAAGGTAGAGGGAACCATTATATAAGATTCTATGAATTGGTGCAGGAGGAGAGAGTAGCCAAGAAGGTGGCAATGTGAATATTTTACATTTTGATAAGGTAAAATCTTTTAGACCAGACAGGATACACCCTGGGGTATTAGGGTAGTTTCAACATTGGTGGATCCAGTAGAGTTTTATAGATGAATGTGGTTCCAATGGACTTGATGGGGGTGGGGGGAGGGTGGCCTAAGGGATCTGGACAATCGGAATCCTGGGCCATTCCCAATGCATCCCAGAATGCACTTGGAGACAGGCCTAAGATTCCTGTTGGCCCAGGGGTCTAAGGACCCTGGGCCAACTGGAATCATAGGCCCGTCTCCCAGTGCATTCTGGGATGCACTGGGAGTGGCCTAAGATTCCGATTGCTCATCCTACAGGAGGGACCTTAAGCACCTGGGCCAATCAGGGCCTTAGGCCCCTCCCCGGTGCATTCCAAAGATATAACTTCAAAGGTGAATATGTATATGAATATGTATATATATAATCAAACAAAAAAAACAACAACAATACAAGCCAAAATGACATTGAAGGTATTTTATCTCAGGGAGCAAGCCTCAGATCATGGAGTTTTACCCATTCCGGGTTTTCTCAAAGAGACAGACAAATATGTTCTCTTACTCCTGCTTACATCACCGGCTTGAACCCATCCTCCCTACCTTTAACTCAATTAATTAATTACTTTAATTCATTATTCTTTTAACCTTCTATTAATCTATTCATCTAAATTAATTCTCTCACTTCATACTACAGTAAATATTAAAAACCTACAGCTTATTTCAGAACACAGAACTGACAGAATTTTTTTTTACTTATCTTGAAAAAGTGAACTGGTGCTTTTAAGTGCTATAATGAAAAGTGCAAATGTGCTGTAAATTGCTTCAATCCATTTCCAGTTCTTTGTAGCTTACAGTGCTTAGCTCTTGCTCTAAGATAACCAAGGCCGTTGCTTATTACTTTCAAACATCCAACGCGGCCTGCGTTTTGCGGGATACAATACACCCCTGTTGCGTCAGGTAAAAGTCTCTCTAGCAACGCTTCTCTGGGCTCAGAACTGGCAAGAGTATGTTTATAGCCCAGAGAAGCGTTGCTAAAGAGACTTTTCCCTGACGCAGCAGGGGTGTATTGTATCTTGCGAAACGCAGGCTGCGTTGGATGTTTGAAAATAATAAGCAATGGCCTTGGTTATCTTAGAGCAAGAGCTAAGCACTTTAAGCTACAAAACCTGGAAATCAATTGAAGCAGTTTGCAGCACAATTGCACTTTTCAATATAGCACTTAAAAGCACCAGTGCACTTTTTCAAGATAAGTAAAAAAATTTCTGTCGGTTCTGTGTTCTGAAATGAGCTGTAAGTTTTTAATATTTACTGTAGTATGAATTGAGATAATCAATTTTGATGAATTTTACCATTGATTAATAGAAGATTAAAAGAATAATGAATTAAAGTAATAAATGAATTAATTAATTGAGTTAAAGGTAGGGAGGATGGGTTCAAGCTGGTGATGTAAACAGGAGTAAAAGAACATATTTGTCTGTCTCTTTGAGAAAACCTGGAATGGGTAAAACTTCATGATCTGAGGCTTGCTTCCTGAGATAAAATAATGCCTTCAGTGTCATTTTGGCTTGTATTGGTGAGTTTTTTTTGTTTGATTTAATTAATAGGTAACCACCAGATTTTTCTGAGTTTATATATATAACATATTTGCTCTTTGTCTGGTCCACACATATCAAGAGCAATAGAACCAGTAGCCTGAAACTTAGGGCCTGTTTTACAAAGCCGTGCTAGCGACTGCTGAGCGGTAACGGCCCCGAAGCCCATAGAGATTTAAAGGGCTTTGGGGCTGTTGCCGCGCGGCAGCCACTAGCGCAGTTTTGTAAAACAGGCCCTTAGTGGCTTGCAATCTGGGCTAAGCTAATTGGTTAATTTATCTGGTTATCTGAAGGACACCCATTTTCACGGGCCTACTTTAACCAGTTAATTAGATAGTACTAAATATCTATGCTGTCTGGTTAAGCTGTCTCTATACACATTTGTGCCTAGAGAAATTTTGTTCTATCAGTATTAACCAGTGTTTGCTATACTACCTCAGGAACTCAATGTCAAAGCTCAGATTTCAGTTATGCATGCTGAAAGACAATTCCCCCAACTTCCTTCCCAAAAATATTTGCTGCACTTTTAAAACCTGAGGCAAAAAAAAATCCTAGGGGAGAGGTCAAATATTGTGAAGGTTAAGTAAGCTATAATCACCATCACATGTACCCAATCTACAACTTTATATTACACAATTATTCAAAAAAGCAAATTTAAAAAATAAATAAATAAAGTAGGCCTGTACAGTCAGGTGGCTTCTGAAAGCATTCTCCACAGATTGCTAGCAGTGAACCTTGCTGTCACAGACCACTGCAACTCCATGTGGCGTTACTCGGTATTCAGTGCAACTTGGGTGTCCCATGTTTTCACAGCAGACAAAGCCTGAAAAGTTCCCCCTTCAAGTTCATGAACAAATAACAGTGGCATACATCATCTGGGGCACAAACTGTTTTCTAACCCAAACTCTCCCACCTTCATCAAGATTACTGCAGATTCTGGAACCAGCTCAGGGCCAATTGGAAGGATGAAAACCATATGGATGACTTTTACTACCATTATAAACCACAAGGAGCTGCAAATAATTCCATTTCGTGCATAAAGAAAAATGAATATGAGCTAATACCGACAGCTCAGCAATTAACCCTTTGAAAACCTGACCATGACTGTTCTCATGAATACTATTAGGGGTCCTTTTACTAAGGCGCGCTAATCGATTTAGTGCATGCAAACTAATTTAGCGCGTACACGCATCCATCTATATAATAAAACCGTAGGCGGCGCATGCGCAGTCTTATCAGCGTGCTTCCATGATCCGTATGTCCGTGGCCGCCAAGACTGCAGCATGCCCCGCGCTTACTACGGCCCCACGCGGCACTTCACTCCATTTTCGCCAGAGCGGTTTGCCCAGATAGGGGAAGCTGAACAGCTCACTCCCGCCTCTGCTCGACTTCCTGTTCACAAACCCCCCCCCCCCCCAAACAACCGCATAGGAAAAACTCACTCCCTGCTCTCCTGCCACGGCGTTTGCTTCCTCTACTCGGCACGGCGCTTTACCCGGCAGACATTTAATAAAAGGTTGCCTCCCCCTGCCGCTCTGAATACCTGACCGCCTAACTTTAAACCCGCGGCTGCAGCTGCTTTGAAGACCTGGCCTGGCCGCCTAACTTTAAAACCACGAGCTAAACAGGTATGTAGTTCTTCCTTTCACCTGAACTCGCCTGCTCCCAGTGGGCCAAGAGAGAGGGGGGAGTGGCTGCCGTGGTGATCTGGCCGACTCCCTGGTGACAGGAGCCGCGGCGGCACCTTTAAAGTGAAAAAATAACTGTGGCAAGGGAGCCGGCCAACTGGCAGTTCAAGTTGGAGCTTCAGTCTGGCCTGCTCCCTGCCGTATTGTATTTTTTAGTTGAAAGACGCAGCGGTGGCTCCTCTCACGATCCCCGCCTGGGTCAGACTTCCGACGCAGGTGGGGATCATGAGAGGAGCCACCGCCGCGTCTTTCAAATAAAAAAATACAATATGGCAAGGCGGGCAGGGAGCAGGCCAGACCAAAGCTCCAACTTGAACTGCCAGTTGGCCGGCTCCCTTGCCACAGTTATTTTTTCACTTTAAAGGTGCCGCCGCGGCTCCTGTCACCAGGGAGTCGGCCAGATCACCACGGCAGCCACTCCCCCCTCTCTCTTGGCCCACTGGGAGCAGGCGAGTGAAGCCCGGTACTTCCGGGTAGCTAAGGGGCGGAGCGCGGCGCGTGCTCAGGGTCCGGGTGGAGAAGCCGGTGCTACAGCCGCTTGCACACATTAGCACTGGCTAACGCAACCCGGGTAAGGGAGGTCAAGTTTGGGAGGATCGCTCAGACTTGGGACTGGCGTTCACCTTCGGATGGAACAGTAACCTGCTCCAGGGGAGCCGGACGACACCCACATGTAACAGATCAGCACTACCCCCGATTTCCCGAACCCCCACCTCCCCCCAAGCAACAACAAAAACTACTCCCGATGCCTGCGGCTGTGACCCCCCCCACCCCAAGTAAACTCCCCTGGAGCAAGATCGGATGCCCGGAAAAGGGGGGAGGGATAGATCACTCCCAACCGTTCGAGGAGAACTGAGGGCTGGAAGAGTAGGTATGAGAAGGGGGTTGGGTTTGGGGGCTATAAAGGAATATGTGAGAGAAGGGAGCTGGGGATGAAAAAAGGATGAGATGGGAGAAGGGGGGCTACAAAAGGGGGCATGTGAGAGAAAGGGGCTGAAGACAGGAGCTGGAAGAATAAGTGAAGGGGGAATGAAGAGGGAGTTCTATGGAGGTGAAGGACAGAGAAAGGGGACAGATTTTTAAGTTGGTGAAAAAAGGTGGAAATAGGGAGGGTAAAAGGGGAAATGGGAGCCTGAATAGAGGGGGTAAGACATAAGAAGAATAGCCATACTGGATAAGACTAATCTATTCTAGCACCCGTTAATGTAAGGTGATGATGGACAGGGGGGATGTAAAACAAAGGGGCTGCTGCTGGATAAGGTGAGCAGTGATGGAGTGGTGGAGGACACAGGGGAGGTAAAAGGAAGGGATAATGGATGGGGAGCAGGCAAGGGGTGGTTGTGGACAGCCAAGGAAACCTCCCCCCCAAAAAAAAACACAGAAAGCGACTAAGGAGAGAGAAAAATAAATAAAGACAGACACACACACACATATATTCTAGCACCCGTTAATGTAACGGGCTATAAGACTAGTAGAATATAATGGGCGCATTAGCATTTACATAACATAACTTTATTCTTCTATACCGCCATAATCAAAAAATTTCTAGGTGGTGTAGCAAGCAATAATCATTAGCATTCACTAAATTAGTGTACACACACTATATTCGTTAGCGATCCTTAGTAAAAGGACCCCTAAGTCTTAAAATCACCTCTGCAAGGTTACCAGACAACACCTAAAACTCAATTGCAATCTATGTTTGGGCAAATCAGAAGGTATGAACCAAAGTTTTCCAGCCCTCTTACTGACCAATAGCCCAAATTATTGCAGATAATAAAGAACATCGAATGTGTGTACTACATACAGATACGAACGAACTGACGAAGAATGTAGGGGTTGTAGTGAGGTATTTAATAAAATTTGGAGCCCATTGACTAAATTTGTAAAAACATAATAATGTATTTTCATCATATCTCTTCTTTTCTTTGGTTTATTTATTTTTACACATCCAGGGGGGTGAGGGGGTTGGAGGGAGGGGAATAAATATTGATAGTGATATTTGGGTAACTTTATTCTTTATTTGTATTGTATATTAGGATATATTAGGATATTATTATATGCAGGAAAATGAAATTATTGAATGATATTTATGTTACTTGTATAGATAATAGTGGAATATGTGGAATATCTTTTGTTCTTTCATTTGTATGACACTGTTTTTGATTAAAAATCAATAAAGAATTAAAAAAAAAAAAAAAACAACAAAACATTTACATATTTCTTAGGCAGCTAAAAATACTCTTAGCTGCATTCTAGGTATGAACGAGTTTTTCAAGGATTACAGGTTAATTCCTGTGTTAGATAGCTTAATGGGCTTCAAGATACTTGTGAACTTTTCACCAGCTAGGCCCTGCTAGCTCATTCACTTGTGCTTGTGGCAAGAACATAAGAATAGCCTTACTGAGTCAGACCAAAGGCCCATCAAGCCCAGGAGCTCGTTCTCACAGTGGCCAATCCAGGTCCTTAGTACCTGGCCAAAACCCAAAGAGTTGCAACATTCCATGCTACCGATCCAGGGCAAGCAGTGACTTCCCCCATGTCTGTCTCAATAACAGAAAATTGTCCAAACCTTTCTTAAAACCAGCTACGCTATCCACTCTTGCCACAACCTCTGGCAATGCGTTCCAGAACTTAACTATTCTCTGAGTGAAAAAATATTTCCTCCTATTGGTTTTAAAAGTAAGATCCTCTCCACAGGCTGGCCAAAGTAGTGCAGCCATGTCATGTCTATGAGCTGCAACCAAGCGATCCTGATTATTTAATTTTGGTGTCTGTTCTTCAGATTCATCAACTCTGCTTTTACTAAACCTTTGCTTTATGTTACATCAAAGGCTGCAAGAAATTAATGGCCATAACTAACAAATTACAGTTTTATTAAAAACCAAAATTGATTATTTATAAAAACTGCACACAGAGTTGAGTGAAAGAAATGGCGTTCCATGCCTTAATTTGTTTGCCACCGACATTCCCAAGCACTTGTACAGCAAACGGTTCATAGACAACCCCGCGAAACACAAAGGCGCGCGCCGACAACAGAGCACAAGATGGAGGCGCGCGCCAAAGAAAATTACAGTTTTTAGGGGCTCCGACGGGGGGTTTTGTTGGGGAGCCCCCCAGTTTACTTAATAGAGATCGCGCCGGCGTTGTGGGGGGTTTGGGGGATTGTAACCCTCCACATTTTACTGTAAACTTAACTTTTTCCCTAAAACCAGGGAAAAAGTGAAGTTTTCAGTAAAATGTGGGGGGTTACAACCCCCCAAACCCCCCACAATGCCCCCACAACGTGGCACGATCTATATTAAGTAAAGTGGGGGGGTTCCCCCCATGCCCCCCCATTGGAGCCCTAAAAACAGTAATTTTCTGCAGCGCGCACCTCCGCGCTGCGCTCAATTGTCTGCGCGTGCCTTTGTCCCAGCGCGCTTTTAACCTGACACCACAGCAAACAGATACGCAGTTCAGTGTCCTACCACATGGATAACTGAATGGATATTTACTTTGCAGGTAGTCCTGCAAAAAGGGAGCCACACGTGTTTGAAAAGCAATTTTAAACACTTTGAAATGAAAATACACATTTGATGAGCTGAATTGCTACTTTTACTAATTAGGTGGGAGGGGATACAGGTAAAAACTATGGAGGGGATCACTGTTTTGCTGCTTCAGTTCTCCCCTCCCCCTCCCCACCCTGATGACAGTGGCCAAGTCATCCCACCACAGAAAACTATATCTACACCTAATCCAGTGTCTAAATCCAAGCCTCTTAATTTCACAAATTCAAGACTGTGCAGTTTCTCTTTGCAAAAAGAATGCCTGAGCATGTCTAAAAGACACATATTGCATTGCACCTCTCACCCACACAGCTATTCCCGTGGGTACACACATAGGGATGAATCCTCACTCTATCTACTATTTTATTAATATTGTAACACTGTTGATATGAAGTGCACGGTACATAGATGAAAGCGCACGGGACAATCGCCCGAGGGCAAAGGAGCTCAGACAAATGTGCGCAGGACGTCAAAATGCCAGATTAAAAGTTAAATTTAAAGCGCTCCGAGGGTGTGTGTGGGGGGGGGGGGAACCCCTCCAATTTACTTAGAAGTGTTGGCACTGCCATGGGGGGGGGGTTCAGGGATTCAGGGGGGGACCCCCCATTACAGAGGAAAGTGTAATTTTCCCTGTTTTAGGGAAAAATTACAGTTTCCTCTCTAAGTGGGGGGTTCCTCCACCCCCAAAGGCAATGCCAATACTTCTAAGTAAATTGGAGGGGTTCCCCCACACACACATCCCCTCGGAGCACTTTAAATTTAACTTTTAATCCGGTGCGCTGACGTCCTGCGCGCATTTGTCTGAGCTTGTTTGTACGCATGCGATTGGCATGCTTTAGTCCCGTCACCGATGTGCACAGTGTGCCAGTTACAAACATACATGAGCAATTTTTAGGTATAGCAACTCAGAATGCTCTTTGGACTTCTACAAGTATCCTGGTGGCTATTTATATCTAGGGTTACCATATTTTTCTCCGCAGATTCAAAAAAAGTGGGTTCTTAGCCTGGATTTGAGCACCATGAGAGACGGGTCCTGAAGCACTGAAACAGGCAGGATGTTCCAGGCCATAAGACGCAGAAGGTACGAGTTGGCAGTAGAGGAGAAGGGCATCGGTAACAGAGACTCGTCTGACGAATGGAGCTTCTGGGGCAAAGCGTAGGGAGAGACAAGCGAGGAGAAATGCTGAGGAGCTGCAGAATGAATACACTTGTACAGTGCTATAGTAAGAGCGATTGGCACCCCTCCCCTGCCCTCTTCCCCATTCCCCTGTACCTTTTAAACTTCTCCGGCGTAAGCAGCATACCCACGTCAGTGTTGGCTCACCCTTTTGACGTCACTTCCTTTTCCAGTAACACTATGGGCTCCTTTTACTAAGCTGCGATAGCGTTTATAGCACGCACTTAATTGCCCCGCACGCTAAACCTGTGCTACGTGGCTAGAACTAATGCCAGCTCAATGGTGGCATTAGCGTCTAGCATGTGCGGCAATTCTGCGCATGCTAAAACCACTATCACAGCTTAGTAAAAGGAGCCCTATATCTTTTTTTGAGCTGCACATAATATTCAAGGTGAGGTCACATCATGGAGCGATGCAGAGATATTATAATATTCATAGTCTTATTTTCTATTTCTTTCCTAATAATTCCTACCATTCTGGGGATTTTTTTGGCCTCCTCTATACACTGAGCAGATTTCAGTATATTGTTCTTGAATGATTTATTTTCAGTATTTATATACCACATATAGCCTAAGTGGTTTACATTCAGGCACATAAGCATTTTCCTCTATATCTCCCGGTGGGCTCACAGTCTATCTAATGTACCTGGGGCAATGAGGGATTAGGTAACTTGCCCAGGGTCACAAGGAACAGCGTGGGATTTGAACCCACAACCTCAGGGTGCTGAGGCTGTAGCTCTAACCACTGTACCACACACTCCCCTGATGACATCTAGGTCTTTTTCATGACTGAAAGGAACTGTATATTCCCCCCTGCTACTCACAATAGTAGGCATCTGCTTACAGGAGAGGAGTTGGGCTTTCTTTGAGATCTGGCATTAAGAATACGTATACAGCCTCAGATACCGCAAAAATATTTGGATTGTTACTTGTTGCCTCTTGCCTCCTATCTGCCTCTGCCACACTGTTATTGTTTGCCTGAAGAGACTTGGCTTCAGTAAACAGTTTGTTCAGAACGGCAGCCTTTGGTTTGGACTGGCTTATTTAGGAAAGTGGAAGAAAGTGAGAAGTGTGCAAAGAGCTGTGTACAGCCTCCTGGAGGGTTCTAGTCCTGGTCCCAATCAGCAAACACTGTTTACATACAAGGGTTATCCACACAATAGGTTCATTCTAAAAGCAACTGTCTATTGGGGCAGAAACGTCCTATTACATATTTATTTCATGTTGTCCCTAAATGAAAATCTGTATTATATCTCTGTTGCAGTTTCTTTATACAGTACAACTTCTTCCATTGCAGGCAGAAGCATCGTTCCTAGTAAGATGAAGGTACATTTTCAAAGAGGCCAAGCAAATTGTGTAGTACAGCCATTGGGTGAAAACCCTGAAATGGAAGAGTGGCCAAATACAAGACCATGGATAAATACAAATACTTCAAATGTGTGGTTCCAAAACTGGTCTGTATTTTATCTACAAGGAAAAATATTTTCATGTTGCTCTATATCAGTGTCTCTCAAACTTTTTCGAGCCGGGGCACACTAAAGGTAGTGGCCACGGCTCAAGGCACCTAGAAGTGCGCGGACATCACCGTGATGACATCATGCGCATGCGTGACATCATCACATGGACCTCCATGCATGTGCAGAAACTCTCCAGACAGGCCCTGAAATGCCAGTAGGGCGTGCCAGCAGGGAAGTCTAACAAATATCATCTGAGTACCCCCAACCACAGACCTCCTAAACTCCACCCTAGACCCACCCAAGCTCTTCACCAGATCCCACCCCCTTTACTAATTGTAATGCAATTTTTTTCCGTTCATTTTTCATATACACACAATATACACAGCAGATATAAATTCTCATAACTGACACATTTCAATCGCTATATATAAAACCATTTCCCCTACCTTTGTTGTCTGGTGACTTTATTTTTCTGTGCTTTTAACTATGTTTCCAGGGCCTTCTTATCCATTGACTGTTTTTCTCTCTGTCTTCACTTTCAGCCTTGCATCCATCTTTGGCATTAACTAACATTCAATATTTCCATTTTTCTTCTTTCTTCTCAAAATCTACATTTCCATGTCTTCCCTTCCCTTCCTATCTCTCTCTCCTTCCCTCCCTATTTCCATGGTCTGACATCTCTCTCCTTCCTTTCCCCCCTTCCCAGTCTGGCATCTCTGTCCTCCTTCCCATAATCTGGCATCTCTCTCTACTACCACTACTATTATTATTTCTATAGCACTACCAGACTCCCCTCCTTCCCTTCCATTCCCTGGTCTGGTATCTCTCCCTTCCTTTAGTCATCTCTCCTCCCCCCCTCCAGCGTAACATTTCTCTTTCCCTTCTTCCTTTCTGCCCCTGCAGTCCATCTCCCTTCCATTCCTCCTTTCTGGCCCCTCTCCCAGTCCAACATTTCTCCCTCCTTTCTACCAGTCCAACATTTTTTTCTCTCTTCCTCCTGCATGCTTCTCCTCTGGTCCTCCTTCCCTCCCTCCCCCAACCAACATCTCTCTCCCTCCGTGAGTCCAAATTTTCACTCTCTGCCCTCTCTCCCTTCCCCAGAGAATAACATTTCTCCTTCCCTCCTTTCTGTCCTCCCCATCCATCTCACCCTCTCCATGAGTCCAACACTTTCTGCCTCCTGCACGTTTTCTCTCTTTGTCCTTGCCTCTTCCCTCGAGTAGCATCCCTCCTTCCCACCCCAACCCAAAATGCTCTCTCCCCATGCATCATCTCACCCTCCTCTCCAGTGTGTAGTAGCTTTCCTTTCCCTCCCTTTCTGCCAGGTCCAGAAGCACCTCTTCTCCCTTCCTTTAACCTCCCCCTGTCTGGCAGTACCCCTTCCATCCTCACCATGTCCAGCCTTCTCCCTTCTCTCCCCCCGCTGTCCAGTAGCACCACTTCCCTCTACCCTGCTCCCCATGGTCAGCAGTACCCCTTCTCCCTTCACTGTCCAGCAATACCTCTCCTGTCTAGCCTAACGGCAGCTCACTGTTTACTTTTAACTTCGGCACACAGCTGCAACTAGCAGTAATTTAGCTGCAGTTTTATTAGGCAGCCTCAGGCCTTTGCTAAGCCGGCCTGCTTCGATGATCCGATGCAGAGGCTGTCTGATGAAACTGCGGCTAAACTACTGCTTAGCCGCAGCTGTGTGTCGAAGTTAAAAGTTAAAATTACTTCACACGGGTATGCTACTAAGGATGTGCAATTGATAGATTAATTTGATTGAAATAAAAATAAATATTTATTCTTTGGTGATCCAAGAATGAAGAACTGGACTAAACTGACGTGTGTCTGCAAGGAGCTGCCCTTTCCGTCAGTATTAGACAAACAACTTCTAAGCCTACAAGATAAGGTCTCAGAAAACTGGCAACCACAAACAAAGCAGCTGCATCTTGTACTGTCTCGCCAGTACCCTTATCATAGCTCTTCTTTACTTGTTCTTTAGGAAAAGACTGTACAACTTCTAATACACAGGATCTGAACTGTAGAGACAGCACCATTTATAAGGATACCACGCTTGCTTACTGCCATAAAGATATAAGAATAGCCATACTGTTTCAAATAGTGGCCAGTCCAGCTTACAAGCACCTGGCAGAAACCCAAATAGAAGAAACATTCCATGCTACTGATCCCAGGGCAAGCAGTGGCTTCCCCCACGTCTGTCTCAATAGCAGACTAGAGACATGTTGATCTACTTTTGTTGTTATAGGAAATTATGAGCAATTCTAATTCTAGTGTCACAAATCCAGCAGAGCTATGTGTGCTACCGACCCAAATAGAAACATAGAAGATAACGGCAGAAAAGGGCTACAGCCCATCAAGTCTGCCCACTCTGCTTACCCACCCCCTGTCTATGCCCTAATGACCCAATTTTCTTAACTTGACCCTAGTAGGGATCCCACATGGGTATCCCATTTATTCTTAAAGTCTGGCACGCTGTCTGCCTCGATCACCTGCACTGGAAGCTTGTTCCAATGATCAACCACTCTCTCTGTGAAGAAATACTTTCTGGCGTCACCATGAAATTTTCCGCCCCTGAGTTTGAGCGGGTGCCCTCTTGTGGCCGAGGGTCCCTTGAGAAAGAAAATATCATCTTCCACTTCGACACGTCCCATGAGGTACTTAAATATTTTGATCATGTCTCCCCTCTCCCTACGTTCCTCGAGAGTGTAGAGCTGCAATTTGTTCAGTCTCTCTTCATATGAGAGACCCTTGAGCCCTGAGATCATCCTGGTGGCTGTCCGCTGAACCAATTCAATTCTGCGCACATCTTTATTGTAATGTGGCCTCCAGAATTGCACACAGTACTCCAGATGAGGTCTCACCATGGCCCTGTACAACGGCATTATGACTTCAGGCTTTCGGCTGACGAAACTTCTATTGATACAACCCAATATCTGCCTTGCCTTTAGATGAAGCCTTCTCCACTTGATTGGCAGTTTTCATGTCTGCACTGATGATTACTCCTAAATCTCGTTCTGCTGAAGTCCTAGTTAAAGTTTCTCCGTTCAAGAAGTACGTCCTGCATGGATTTCCGCTTCCGAGGTGCATGATCTTACATTTCTTAGCATTGAAGCCTAGCTGCCAGGTTGAGGACCAACTTTCCAATTTAAGCAGGTCCTGCGCCATATAATTCTGTAAACTGCATTCACTTACTATATTACATAGTTTGGCGTCATCGGCGAATAGTGTTATTTTACCTTGAAGCCCTTGAGTCAGATCCCCTATATAGAGTTTAATTTCTGGTGTATGTTACAGTATGCAAGTGAAAGTTTCAGAACTCCGACAAATGCATTCAGCTGCATGCCACACTTGAACATCAATAAAGTTTCCATCAGAAGTTCTCATCCACTCAAGCACAATCTACATTCGTGCAAGTTCCCAATGTACAAACAACTGGAAATGAAAGAGATTTGGAAACAAACTCAAATACGTAAAGTTCTGCTTTCTAAAGGCTTCTGTTGTTTGATGTCTCTTGAAGTTTGTTTGTCTGTTTCTCCCTCGCCCTAAACCAGGACGTGTTACATATGAACATACAAAATAAGATATTAACATTCATCGTACAAATCAATACAATATCAAAACGCACTATAACAGTCTCCCTGTAGGTTAAGAACCCTGGAAAAGATGCAGTGGACTCGGGGATTTCACTCTATCAGGCAAATCACAAATCTTCAGAGGTTTTTCTAAAAAAAATATACTTGTTTGCACACTCACTGTTTAACTAAAGGCACACAGTAAACAGAAGCAATCAGTTAAATCAGTTTAAGAATTTATAAACAGATTAAGCTATTTGACCCTGAATCTTTATATACACTAACCAATTTGTTTCTTTGCCCAGAAAAATAGCTAAAAAGGTAATTCTATGACTTAGCATCTACCCTTAGGTAGATACATGTATTAGAGCAGGGGTGCCCAATATGTCGATTGCGATCGACCGGTAGATCGCGAAGGCAATGTGAGTCGATTGAGGAGCCCATCCCCATTGCCTTTGCGATCCACTGAATTGATCAGCCTTCCTCTCCCAGACGTCAATTCTGCTGTCAGAAAGGAAGTTCCAGGCCAGCCAATCGCTGCCTGGCTGGCCCATAACTTCCTCTCTGACGTCAGAATTGACCTCTCTGGACAGCCTGACGCTTCTAATCTGCAGGGAGAGCTTGGATGGAGGTGGCTTGGGGGCCTGTTCCCTGATTGCAGCGGCAGTGGCTTGGGGGGAGGGCATGGAGAAAGAAAGAAAGGGGGCAAGCAGGGAGACAGAAAGAAAGAAGGGAAACAGTACGAAAGAAAGGGGGGACAGGGAGACAGAAAGAAAGGGGAGGGGGCAGGGAGAGAGGAAGAAAAAGTTGGGGGAAGAAATGAGGTCTGGACAAGAGGAAGCATACAGGAGGCTGAAAGAAGGGAAGAAATACTGGATGCACAATCAGAAGAAAGTGCAACCAGAGACTCATGAAATCACCAGACAACAAAGGTAGGAAAAATGATTTTATTTCAATTTAGTGATCAAAATGTGTCCATTTTGAGAATTTATGTCTGCTGTCTATATTTTGCACTATGGCCCCCTTTTACTAAGAAAAGCGAAGAACAAAACGGGAAACAAAACCACAAACTCAAAAGCACAGAATAAGGGTGGAATTGTCCCAATCAGAATGGTGCACAACAAAAAGTGTCTTTCAACTCATCTGATCAATCCAAATGCCTTTATTCATCCAAAGTTCATAAAACGACTCTGCGACTCGACATGTACATGTTTCGGCCCAACCGGCCTGCCTCAGGAGTCTTGTGAGTCTTCAATTGAATAAAAAGGGGCACGATCACACTACGTGCTGCTTCTATTGGAAGGACGTATCCCGTTGTAAAACACTGCGACGTGCCCCCTTTTTATTCAATTTAAGACTCACAAGACTCCTGAGGCAGGCCGGTTGGGCCGAAATATGTACATGCTGAGTCGCTGAGTCTTTATATGAACTTTGGATGAATAAAGGCATTTGGATTGATCAGATGAGTTGAAAGACACTTTTTGTTGTGCACCATTCTGATTGGGACAATTCCACCCTTATTCTGTGTCCCCTTTTACTAAACTGCAATAGAGTTTTTTAGTGCAGGGAGCCTATGAGCGCTAAGAGCAGCACAGGGCATTCAGTGCAGCTCCCTGCGCTAAAATCTGCTATCGCGGTTTAGTAAAAAGGGAGGGGTATATATTTGTCTATTTTTGTATGGTTGCTACTGAGGTGACATTGCATAGAGTCATCTGCCTTGACCTCTTTGAAAAAAACCCAGAATATAAATGATAATTAACATTTTCTATGCGTACAGTGTGCTTTATGGGTTGTTTTTTTTAATTTTATTGTTGGTAGATCATTTTGACTTGGTCGTTTTAAAAGTAGCTCGCAAACCCAAAAAGTGTGGGCACCCCTGTATTAAAGACATCAAAATTGGCCATAGATATAACTAGAAGGCGGTAGCATACCTGGCTTGATTGTCACCCAGGACAGAGCACCCCCTTGTTCAGGCAGTGTGTGTGTGGAGTGATCACGGGACCAAGGTTTGCATGTACGTATCTGTTGACTCTACTGGTCTCCTGCCCCGGAATAGATAGTTGACATCAGATGGGGTGGGGGGAGGGGGAGGCAGATCTGACAGCTGCTTGCATTTGGACTGTGGCCGAGGGCTTCTCTATGCTTCCCTTTCTGCCTGTACCTGAGGTGAACCACACCCAGTATCCCACCCTTGGTACGCCATTGCTGCAAGGGGAGGCATCTATGTGGCAGAGCATGGGCAAGCTATGGGCATCTTCAACCTTTGCATGTAACTTATAGAGTAGTATAAGTTACGTATTTTGCATGATGTACATAGGTGTAAATGAGCACGTACGACAGTTGGAGCATGGTGTTTGTGTGAAAATATACTCCTGGCTTTCCCTTTATCTAGGATGTGCCAGTAGTAGTATGAATTCTGTGACAGAAGTAATCCTTTGAGAACAACTGTGAGTCCGTTAATTTCTTTAAGTTACATTAAATGAGTGAAACATTGTGGTAGCTGTGGTTAGTCCACTCTTAAAGGTAATATGTAGAAATAAAACAAAAACATAAAGGAAAAAAATAATACCTTTTTTATTGGGCTAATTTACCCCCCCCCCCCCCTTACAAAACCATGAAAGTGTTTTTTAGCGCCAATCGGCAGGCTGAATGTTCCAAGCTGCTCTAACGCTCATAGAGTTTCTATGAGCTTCAGGAGCAGCACAGAGAATTCAGCACACTGGCTGGTTCTAAAATCCAAAATCCACTTTCGCGGTATTGTAGTTTACTAGTCACTAAGCCCGTTACATAAACGGGTGCTAGAATATAGGTATATTTGTCTTTCTGTCTCTCTCCCTCCCACTGTCTCTCTCTCTCCCTGGCTTCCTTTCTTTGTCTTTCTGTCCCTCTCCCTATGTCTTTCCTCCAGGTATTTCCCTTCCCCTCCAAGTCCCTGTGCAGCAGTATCAGCATTTTCGCCCACCCCCCTTCCCTACTCTTAACACGATGTGGCCTGTTCCTTTTTGGCCCCTCCCCCTTCCCTCCCGCGGTATAGCCTGCTCCAAGGACCCCCCTTCCCTTATCGTGTTTCCCGCAGGCAGGCCCAGCTTCTCCCTGCACGTACCGTTTTTTTTTTTTTCTGTTTCCCTCCCTCGCGTGGCTAACTCTCGTTCCTTAACCCTCCTGCTGTGGTTGCATTATTCCTGCCTCAGTCCTGATCGTGGCACCCCAGAACTTGGTGCCGGTTTAACTCATTTTCAGAAGCAGACTGTGTTGAATCACCTTATAACTGGCTGAAATAAAAGGCTCAGTACTTCCACAGCGTACGTCTGCAGGCATGTGCAGACAGCCTGGGCTCCAGTGGCGAGCTTTCGCCCTTGCCCAGGCGTCAGGAGCTGACATGACAGTGACAGCAAGAGTGTCTGGTACTGAATGATGAGTTAGGCCTGCTGCCAGTAAGCATGGCTGGAAATAAGTCACCATATGAGAGGGCAGGGGATGCTAGTGGCCGGCAGCCGCCGCTCTGCTGGCGCGAGCACCTCTTCTACCCAGCGCAAGCGCCTCTTCCACCCTGCATTCTTGTGCCGCCGCGGCCGACATCCGACTCGGGGGGGGGGGGGAGGAATAGAGAGAACGTAGAGGCGGCGACGGCAAAATTACTGTAATGGAGCACTGGTGCGCAAGGGAACGACGGCGGCGGGGACGGCCAACTTACAGGAAGGGAGGGAACGCAGGCGGGGATCGTGCGAATAACCACCGTTGCGTCTTTCAACAGGACAGACCGTAAGCCGCGCATGCGCACTTGCTATGTGTCGCTACAGCTCACGGAAAACCGGCGCACACATAGGAAGTGCGCATGCGCGGCCTAGCGTTTTATTATATTAGATGATTAGCTTTCGAAGGTAAACCCTTCTTCCTCAGATCAGAAATAAGCAATTGTTGGCAACATCAGTATATATAAGGATTGGGAGATAGCTGATAACTGGGAGACAAAGATGTGACAAAACAGTTTGAATTTCTTTATAATGGGAAAGAAAGGCAAGGTCTTTTGTTAAGTTGGAGACTGGAAGTGTCAAAGCAGTTTAAGGCCCAGATTCACTAAGCTCACCTTTGCTGGACGATCCGTGGGCGAGTCTTCCCGGGCGACCGATTCACAAAGCGTCTTCATGCAAATTGCAGCAATCAGAGGCTTGCCCCAGAGTGACCCCAGGATCGCTGCAGAGTGATCCAGACGCATGCGCAGACCATCTTCTTAGCCTGTAGATACGGTCCACGCATGTGCTGGTTCTCCACACAACAAGCGAGGTCAAAACAAGGCAGGTGGGGGGGCTGGAACAGAATACGCTTTGCTAACAGAACACGCTGCAGGGAAATAAACACCAGACACGCACCAACGAAGGTTGCCGGTTACTCATGGTTTTAACCTGCGGGTTTAAAGCGGAGTTGCACTACAACGTGTTCTGTTCCAGTCTGTGCATGACATTAGGGGCAGGACCGCGGCAGAGGCAACGTGCTTCGGAGGCCAATGACAGCCTGCTAAGCTCGCTGCATGCTGCCGTAATTAGGTCAGTGGCGGTCACAGCGTGGAAGATGACCTCTCTCGCTGGGTCAGAAAGCAGCTTGGAGGTAAGGCCTCGCCCGTCGCGAGGGCAGGACACTGGATCTGGACACCGCAGGTTAGTGAGAGGAGGCTTTAAGCCAAGGGTGTCCAACCTTTTGGCTTCCCTGGGCCGCATTGGCTGGAAAAAATGCTTCTGGGGCTGCACAAATGCGCAAACGCTGCATCAAGACAGAGGAGGGAGCCGGCAAGACGGTAAACACCCGGGGGCAGCAGAGGAAAACACTGCATCGCCCTCTACCGGGGCCGCAAAAAATACTTCACGGGACCGCAGGTTGGACACCCTTGCTTTAGGTGCTCATCGATGCTAGGGAGAGCCGTATGGGGTGCGGGCATTTAAAACGGTACATCGAGGTGGGGGGTGGGATTTTTTTTTTTTTTTTTTTAAAGTACCTTTGCTGCATAAGACGCACAGACATTTTCACCCACTTTTGGGTGGAAAAAAAAGTGGATGAGCATGTAAAAGATCCCCTTATGTTGAATATTTTTTCCCATAGGAGTGACTGTGGGATCCTTTGAGATGTGCTTGCAAAGTTCGCAGCTTGCCACATCACAAGGATATATGCCTTTCTCTTCTTTGTAGGTGTGTGTAGGGAATTTATTTCTTACCAGTTTCTATTTCAGATTAGGTGGTTGACAGAAGGCCAGAACAGGTGGAGCCGGGAATATTTTTTTTAGTAATTCATCTTCTAGGAGTAGTGGTTGTAGATCTCTTATAATTTTTCATAGTTTTTCCAGCTCTGGATTATTTGTCATTACCAAAGGGCTCCTTTCTGTCAATTTCTTGTTCTTGTAGTGACGATATTCTTGGAGATTATATTAGGGTTGTATTCTTTTTGTTTGAAGGATTCAGTCAGGATTTCTATGTGTTTTTTTCTGTCTCTTGGGTCAGAGCAGATACAGTGGTATCATGTGACTTGGCTGTGTATAACGAATATTTTTATATGCGAGGGGTGGAAGCTGAAGTTGTGAAGGTAGCTGCATCTATCTGTAGGTTTCTTGTATATGTAGATGTTTGGATGTAACCACTGTTGATAGAGACTGTGGTGTCTAGAAAATTGACTTTGTCTGAGGAATAGTCAATTTTGAATTTGATTGTAGGGTGGTTTTGAAAGAGTTGTAAAATTGAAAGAGATTGAAAGAGTTGTAAAATTGTTTGAGAGTCTCTTCTCCCTCCATCCAAATCATAAAAATGTCATCAATATACCAGTAGTATTTCATAGGGTTTGTCTGATATGTATTTAGAAATATTTCCACTAGTTATGCCATGAAGAGGTTTGCACGTTGTAGTGCCACCCTGGTGCCCATAGAAGCGCCCATGATTTGCAGATAGATGTCATTGTTAAAGTGGAAATAGTTGTGAGTTAGGATGAATTTGATCAATGCTGTAATAGCTTAAGGAGAGTGTTGGTGGTCCAGGGAAGATGTTTTTTGGAATATTTCACATGCAGAAATGCCATCTGTATGGGGAATGCTGCTGTATAGTGATTTTACATCCATTGCGATTACAAGTATGCCGGGTGGTAGCTGTTTGATATTATTTAATTTGTTCAGGAAGTCTATAATATCTTGTATGAAGCTCTCTGTCCTTTGCATAAATGGTTTAAGAATCCCCTCTATAAATCCAGATATTTCTTCTGTGAGTGTGCCAATACCAGATATGATCAGTCTGCCAGGGTTGCTGGGTTTATGGATTTTCAGTAGAATATGCCCACAGAAGGACAGTTAGGTATGAGTTTCTTTAAATGGGGCTGTACTTGCTTAGGAAGGGTTTTGATGAGGGTTTTTTTAGTTGCTTAATATACTGTCTTGTGTGGTCTTCGGTCAGTTTCTCATAGTACAGCTCTCCTTCCGGATTTGCAGTTTCCCTACTCACGAATTTGGTTATTCATGAGTTTTTTTTCAACTTTTGGCAGACTGCCCGAACCTCCCCGGACCTTACCTGGTGGTCTAGCGGTAAAGCGGGGCAGGAGCAATCTTCCTATGCTCCTGCCCCGTGCAGAACCGTCATCAAAATGGCTTCCGTGAGTTCCCGTTGTAGTCTCGAGACTGCATTGGGAACTCACGGCTGCCATTTTGATGACAACTGTGCACGGGGCAGGAGCATAGGAAGATCGCTCCTGCCCTGCGTCACTGCTAGATCACCAGGTAAGGTCGGGGACGCAGGAGGGAGGCGGGGGTGGGTCAGAGCCGGCCCCAAAACTTATTTGCGATTTTTCCCTATTCGTGAGCCGGCTCTGCACCTAATCCCCGTGAATACGGAGGGAGAAGTGTATGTGTTATCTGAGAGTTGTCTTTGTCTCTCTCCAATGTAATTTTGTATTAAAGAAACTTGTTCAAGAAAACACAGAGTTTAGTCTGATCAAATTAAGGGCTAAAGTTTTAATGGAGTTTAACTGTCTGGGATCTTCTAAGAGAAAGCCAATCACTGTGAAAACCTAGCATAGAGCATTGCCTGGCCAGTTTGTGCTTTCCCCCTGTCACTTACCTTGAATATTGCATTCAATTCTAGTTGCCATATCTCAAAAAAGATGAAGCGGAATTAGAAAAGGATCATAGAAGAGCGACCAAGTTGATAAAGGGGATGAAACTCTTCTCATATGAGGAAAGGCTAAAATGGTTAGGGTACTGTAGCTTGGAAAAGAGACCATTCAGGGGAGATAAGATTGAGGTCTACAAAATCCTGGGTAGTGTAGAATGGGTACAAGTAAATCGATTTGCTTGATGATGTAAACTAGGGGACAGTCATTGAAGTTACAAGGACATGCTTTTAAAACCATCAGAAATCATTTTTTTTTTTTCTCACTCAGCGAACAGTTAAGTTCTGGAACTCATCGCCTGGGGAAGTAGAAACAGCAGTCAATGTAGTTGGGTTACTATAAGTTTGGACAAGTTCCTGGAATGAACGTTCATAGTCTGCTATTGAGACAGACATAGGGGAAGCCACTGCTTGCCCTGGAATTGGTAGCATGGAATGTTGTTACTATTTGGGTTTCTGCCAGGTACTTGTGACCTGGATTAGCCACTGTGGAAACAGGATACTAGGCTAGATGGACCATTAGTCTGACCCAGGGTGGCTATTCTTATGTTTTAAAATAGTCATTGCTTATACTGGTGGTACTCAGCTGCGAGGCCAAATTGTGAGTAACAGGAGTATTTGCTTTTCAGTAGTCTATAATGGCAATGGTGCTCAGGTGCAGTTATAAAACTGGCTTTCGGTGTGTGGCATCAGCTCATGTAAATGAAGGTGCAAAGTTACAGAACTGCCCCTAAATATCCTAAAAACTTGTAGGAAAAATGTAACAGGGAGTCATACTTAACCTTTTGTCTATTTATTGTCAATCAGCCATATGGATATGGCTAGTAAACTTATTTTTGCTCATCAATTGTATTTTTATTTCAAGACTTAGGCCCTCTTTTACTAAGGCGTGCTAACCGATTAGCGCACGCTAAACGCTAACGCGTCTATAGGCTGACACGCACGCATTAGCGTTTAGCGTGCGCTAATCGGTTAGCACACCTTAGTAAAAGAGGGGGTTACAGTATATCCCACCTACATACCTAAGCATGTTCCAACAAACATACACAATCATAAAAACATATAAAAATATAGTAAAAACATCACAATAAAGAGCGACAAGATAATATTCACAATCATGCATCATTATCCCCCTCCTTTACAAGGAGCATCGGCTTTGTAAAGGAAGGGGGTATCTGAACACTGTTAGATCCAAAAGGCATAAGCAAACATAAGAACTTAAGAACATAAGAATTGATGCTGCTGGGTCAGACCAGTGGTCCATCGTGCCCAGCAGTCCGCTCCCACGGCGACCTCTTAGGTCAAAGACAAGTGCCCTAAGCCCTACCTGCATATGTTCTGGTTCAGCAAGAACTTGTCTAACTTTGTCTTGAATCCCTGAAGGGTGTTTTCCCCTATAACAGCCAGTTTTCTATCACTCTCTGGGTGAAGAAGAACTTCCTTACCTTTGTACAGAATCTATCCCCTTTTAGCTTTAGAGAGTGCCCTCTCGTTCTCCCTGCCTTGGAGAGGGTGAACAAGCTGTCTTTATCTACTAAGTCTATTCCCTTCAGTATCTTGAATGTTTCTATCTTGTCCCCTCTTAATCTCCTCTTTTCAAGGGAGAAGAGGCCCAGTTTCTCTAATCTTTCACTGTATGGCAACTCCTCCAGCCCCTTAACCATCTCAGTCGCTCTTCTCTGGACCCTTTCGAGTAGTCCTGTGTCCTTCTTCATGTACGGCGACCAGTACTGGATGCAGTACTCCAGGTGAGGGTTAGGATTAGTTTACAAGAGCCTTTTAAATTGCTGCACCCCAACAGTTCACCTCAATGACCCAGGCAGTTTATTCTTCTATATTATTGGACCTGCTACAAAAATAGCAGCAGATCAGGTCTCAGCATATTGCATCTGTGACATGCTATCAAGTGCTAATAGCATGCCTGCCTCTGAACTTAAAGATCAACGTGGCTGGTATAACAATAAAACTTCTGAATACAAAGAAAGAAAGCCTGATATAAGGGATATGTTTAATTCTGAAATTGTAATCAAATTCAATTTATGTTTAGTAAATTTCAGCACACATTCAGAACCATTGGTGCACTTTTCTTTTTTTTTGGGGGGGGGGGAGGGCACCAACATGATTAGTTTGTAAATTCTTTATTCATTTTTAAAACTTTCATTAAGTGCAAAATAAGATTAAAAAAACATTTTATATTTTAAGATCACTTAATATTCTAACAGAAACTAATTCAAATCAAATATCCCACCCCCCAAATACCCAAACAATTAACTTCAATTATAAGAGAACAAAAATCATCCCCATCCTGGACGTGTATATTCAAAGGGAATAAGTGATATTCATTCTTTACAATAATTAGTTAATGGGTCCCAAACATCCTTAAATTTCTTAAACCACGTTCCATTTTAAAGATGTGACATAAAGAATTCCACCAAAAACTGTAACTTAGCCGATCCCAGTTTTTCCAATTTTTTGTAATATGCTTTATGGCAACCCCTGTCATGATAAGTAGTAATTTATTATTAGACGATATTTGACTCTTCGCTCTCATTGATGTGCCAAATAATACTGTATCATACAATAGTGCCACATGATTTTCCAATAAATTATTTATTTGACTCCAGATGGATCCCCCAAAACTATGTTTCAATGGACAATAGAATAGTAAATGATCTAATGTCCCAGCTTCAAGATGACAATGCCAACATCTATTAGACTTGGAACTGTCTAATTTTTGTAAATGAACTGGGGTCCAAAATGCTCTATGCAACAAGAAAAACCAAGTTTGTCTCATAGATAAGTGTACATGAAAGTTTTTATCTGAATTTTTAGGTTAGGTTAGGTTAATGATTGGTAGTAAAAAGTATTTAGTAAGTTTTTAAATAATGAAATAGAGAGAGTTTGGGGATGAATTTCACTGTAGCAGTATGAGATTAAATAAAGTAAAATAAAATAAAAATGTAGTGAAAGGTAGGTAGGATGGGTTCAAGCCAGTGATGTGAACAGGAGCAGGTGAAGAGGAATTGCTTCATAAGAAAACCCAAAGTGGGTATAGAACTCCACAACCTGAGGCTTGTAACCCATTAAAGATAAAATATCTTCAGTGTCATTTATGATTTTACCGGCGGTTCTGAATGCTTGATTTGATAATATGGTAACCACTAGTTTTTCTAGTATATTGTAGTAAATTTCAGCAGCATCGGTGTCTCTTCTCAGGGTCGGCTCTAGGGGTTGTGTCACCCTGAGCCAATTGGTTATTTTTTTCTGCCCTAAGGCCCTGCTGTGCTGCTGCCAGTTGAAGCCTCAGTTCAACACTTTAAGGACCTCGGGTGTAAAGGCACAGCACACAATAGTTGAATTAACTTTTTAAAACCCAAAGATTTGACATCTGTCTTGGTTGGGGAGAGTCCAAAAGGTCAAGATGATGATTTTGCCTGTGGTTTGCTACCAAATGGGTATGTTGCCAGTTTATTTCCAGGGATCCTTTTATAAGAAGTTAAATAGTATTTTTACTAAGTTTATTTGGCTGGGTAAAACTGTGAGAATTGCTTTAGTATCTTTACAAAAACCAATTGCGGCAGGTGGGGTAAATTTCCCAAATTTTTATAGGTACCATCAGGCCTATATATTGCGTCAGGGTATGTATTGGATCCTTCTTGAGCTCATGGAACATTTCCCGTATTGGTTGTATTTAGAATGGCAAATTATGTCCCCATTACGGCTCAATTTTCCTTTTTGGTGGGCAAATGTATGCTCCAGCTATAGGTATGAAAAAATGAATGCTGACATGTTGGGGCACAGTAATTTATTTAAATTGGTTTGGGGCCCATTGACATCTTTTATTACTTCACTATAGTTGTCCTTTGTCTTTAATTTAATTTTTGTTTATTTCCATACACATCCAGGGAAGGGTGAGAGGGTGGGAGGGGGGAGGGGCTATTTCTATTTTAATTCTAGTCCTTTGAGTATATACATCCAGGGTGGATGGAAGGAGGGTGGGATTACATTACTATTTTAAATAGGGAAGGTTATTGAAAGAATCTATGTTTTTGTGTTTTTATTGTATAGTCATTGGGTGGGTGGGTGGGTGGGTGGGTAGGATAAAATGGTTGCTCATGTATGTCTGTAAGATGAATGTGCTTTTCTTGATTTATTATAAGTATACATATTTGTGTTTTGCACTGTTGATGTTTGGAAAATCAATAAAGAATTTTTTTAAAAAAAGCAAAAATAACCCAAAGATTTGCACATAACAATGCAGACCTTTCTTTTCCTCTCCCCATGTAAAAATTTAAATAAATTCTAATTCAGCTTTTTTTTTCTCTCTCTCTTAAAGTATTAAAGATCAATACTTCCCTCCCCCCAAAAGGAGGAAAAATGGTTGACTCGAATATAAGTCGGACAGCTTAATATTCAAGTGTCCTGCCCTGTCAGGCTCTGCACCCAGCCCCATTCCCTCCATCCCTCCCCTGTCAGGCACTGCACCCAGCACCCTTCCTTCCTCCCTTCCCCAGTCAGGCACTGCACCCAGCACCCTCCCTGCCAAGCTCTGCACCCAGCCCCCTTCCCTCCATCCCTCCCCTGTCAGGCACTGCACCCAGCACCCTTCCTTCCTCCCTTCCCCAGTCAGGCACTGCACCCAGCACCCTCCCTGCCAAGCTCTGCACCCAGCCCCCTTCCCTCCATCCCTCCCCTGTCAGGCACTGCACCCAGCCCCCTTCCTTCCTTTCCTCCCCTGTCAGGCTCTGCAACCAGCACCCTTCCTTCCTTCCCCTGTCAGACTCTGCATTCTCCCTCCCAGGCTCTGCCCTCGGTCACCTCCTCCCTGCCCTATCTTCATACCTCTGCCGATCCCATTCTCTGGTGGAGGTGCAGCAGGTCCTCTGCCGATCTCTGGTGGAGGTACAGTGGGCAGGAGCAAGCTTTCTGAACTCCTGCTCCGCTGCTAGCCGGCTGCGTGGATCCACTTTGTTCATCTCAGCGGCACGAGTAGCAGCGCGATTTGGTGCTTCTTCTCGGTGCTGAGCGGCTTCCTTACTGGCTCCCGCAAATTCTCACAAGCAGATGACCCGCTGCACCTCCACCAGGGAGGTATGATAGGGCAGGGAGGAGGAAGGGGGGCAAAGCCTTGTGGCGGCGGCCTTAAAAAATTCTGGGAGGGGGCATTGATCTGAATATAAACTGGGACTCCCATTTTTGGGCCAATTTTTTGGCTCAAAAATCCCGGTTTATATTCGAGTATATACGGTACATTTAGGGGGGTTTTAACTAAGGCATGCTAGCTGATTTAGCGCGCTAAATAATAACATGTCCATAGAATATAATGTGCGCGTTAGCATGCGCTAAATCAGCTAGTGTGCCTTAGTTAAAGACCTTCTAATTTATTTATATACCACTTATATCCTAAGTGGTTTTACATTCAGGTACTTTATCACATTTCCCTAACTGTCCTGGCAGGCTCATACTCTAATAGTGTACTTGGGGCAATGGGGGGATTAAGTGACTTGTCCAGGGTCACAAGGAGCGGCAAGGGATTTGAACCCACAACCTCAGGGGGCTGAGGCTGTAGCTCTAACCAGTGCGCCACACACTCCCACAATGTGGTATACAACATCACTGTGTCATGTCATTCACCATGGATGATAAACAAATCTACCAACAAATGATTTTAGGGGTTAATTAAAGATGCAGCAGACCTCTGATTTTTGCTTTGCCTGAGGAGTACAGTTTGTTTGCAAGATGGGCCAGGGCTCCACTGCATGCTGAGCTGATATTGGCTGCCATGCACTGATTCCCTTAATTACATAAGCAAATATCATCTTAATGAAATGGTATATTCATCTCCTAAAACCATATCTTGCTATAGAGCAGCAGTGTATCCCAGTGCCAAGAATGTCAGGAATGTTGGTATTATTTTAACTAGCTAATAAGTCATCGATGTATGAATCTCTTCACCAGTGTCACCTGGTGTAACCAGTCACTGGGAAATGCTTCTTTAAGAAAACAGTGTCAGTGCCAGCGCACACAATTCATCTGCCACCAAAATACTGCACAAAACAATCTAATGGTTAGAACCAGAGAAGCCCAGTTCAAATCCCGCTAATACTCCTTCTGATCTCAGATAAGTTACTTATGAGCCGATGCTCAGAACCGAACGCCAATGCTAGGACCGACTAGCGCTGGTGTCAATCTGCGCAGAATGTTCAGAGGGCTCTAGCATGGGAAACATTGTGCGCGCCAAAGATTAGCTCAAATAATATTAAAAGTACAGTGGTGCCTCGCATAACGAACGCCTCGCACAGCGAACGCTGCACACAACGAACTTCATGTCTTGATTCATACAACGAACTTCGTTTCACACAACAAAGTCGCCCGAGCTGCCGATGTATTGCATCCTTCCGCGCAGGCACTGCAGGCAGTCGTTAGTCACTGCGCTTAACTGCCCTCTCTCACAGCCCTTCGCCTGGCTCCCTGTGCAGTGGCAGACCGTCGGCTCGCCTCCTTTTATGGAGGGGCCCGGCGCCTACTGCTGATGCGTTGGGGGGGGCGGAGCTACTCTCGCCGCTTCCCCGATGCTAGAAAAAAAAAAAAAAATGAAAAGTTAAGTCCCAGTTTTTGCCGCTGAGACTCTGCCCTCTCTCACTGTATACAGTCGTCCTTTTAAGATAAACTCAATATTTTTTATATATCATGGCTTCTAAAAAAAGCAGGAAGGTGATTTCTGTTGAAATGAAACGGGAAATAATTAGAAGGAGTGAATGTGGGGTAAAACAGTGTGACCTCGTCAAAGAGTTTGGCCTCAGCAAGACCACCATTTTCACCATTTTGACAAATTTATCTTTTTTTATGTCATCTTAGCATATTTTATGCTGCAGAACGAATAATTTTTTTTAACATGTATTGTTATGGGAAAACGCGTTTCACATAACGAACTTTTCGCATAACAAACTTGCTCCTGGAACGAATTAAGTTCGTTGTGTGAGGCACCACTGTAATCAAATGGATGTTAATGAGCTGGCATTAGGGTATTTGAAGAAAGGTTTCCCCGTGATTTTTACCGTAAAATCTGCCCGTTTTGATTGAATTTGGAAGCGGAAGTAAGCCTCTGGGCGTTTTTAAGCGCTGGGAGTGAGAAACAAATGCGAGATAAGCAAAGCCAAAAATGAAAGCACAAGTTTTCTGCACTTCAATATAAGTCTTCCAGAGAGAAAAAAAAAATTGATAGGCTTATATTTAAAAGGTGCATAGAAATGGCACCAATGTACAACATGTTTCCCTTCTCGGTTTGTCACTCACATGGCCACAAGAGCCACAGTTACCGCAAAATTCTTGTGTGCATGAGCAAGGCATGGTCGTCACCCCCTCCCCCCTTACTTTCAGTCTCGCAGTGTGCATTTTATTTGAATGCGATTAGTATTGAGCTTCTGTGCTGTTTGCTTTTGCACTGGAGTTCTGAGCATCGGCCCATTAGATTGTGAGCCCTGTAAAGTCAGGACAATACCCACTGTACTTCTGTCTAGGATTACCATATTTTTGTCCGCATCTTCATTTTTAGTCATACAGTTGATCGCCTTCCCTTTCCCTGTATCTTTTTAACTTCTGCGGCGTGAGCAGCGTGTCCATGTCGGTGTCGGTTCGCCCTTTGACGTCACTTCCTGGGTGCAGGTTCTAGAAGGGATGTCAGAGAGAGTGCCGATGCCAACTTGGGTAGCAATCTCACGCTGGGGAAGCAGAAAAAGGTACGAGGGAAGGCAAGGGGTGCATACACGCGGCAAGGAGAGGAGTGCGGGGTGAAGAGGAGGAGGGGGTGCCACACCATTAGGAAGATTGTGCCCATAGGAAGACCACGCCTTTGGTGAACCGCCCCTCCCTGACCCGTACCCCCTTCACTACACCATTGTCCCTAAACCCATCTTATACTTGATGACCCTTTGGTCTTTGACAGTATGGCAATTCTTATGTTCTTATCAGTGGCTTAGTAAGGGGGGAGCAGGGGGCGGTCCGCCCAGGGTACCAGGGCAGGATTAACTCTTTGTTGGGCCCTAGGCAAACAGATTTGTTGGGGCACCTCATTGTAATTTTAAATATATTTTAAAGCTCCCACAAATGGAGAACATAAGAATAGCCTTACTGGGTCAGACCAATGGTCCATCAAGCGCAGTAGCCCGTTCTCACGGTGGCCAATCCAGAGCCCTAATACCTGGCCAAAATCCAAGGAATAACAACATTCCATGCTACCAGTGGTTTCCCCCATGTCTTTCTCAACAACAGACTATGGACTTTTCCTCCAGGAACTTGTCCAAACCTTTCTTAAATCAGCTACCGCTCTTACCACATCCTCTGGCAACGCGTTCCGGAGCTTAATTATTCTCTGAGTGAAAAAAAAATTTCCTTCTATTGGTTTTAAAAGTATTTCCCTGTAACTTCATCGCGTGTCCCCTAGTCTTTGTAATTTTTGACGGAGTTAAAAATCGATCCACTTGTACCCGTTCTACTCCACTCAGGATTTTGTAAACTTCAATCATATCTCCCCTCAGCCGTCTCTTTTCCAAGCTGAAGAGCCTTAACCGTTTTAGTCTTTCCTCATATGAGATGAGTTCCATCCCCTTTACCATCTTGGTCGCTCTTCTTTGAACCTTTTCTAGTGCCACTATATCTTTTTTGAGATAAGGAGACCAGAATTGAACACAATACTCCAGATGAGCCTTGAAGGATTCCAACTACAGAGGAAAACTGGTAGGGGAGGAAACAGCAGATAGGAGGTCCTGCTCTCTGGCTCCCCCTGCTGACTAGAAGGCAGTACATAGGGAGTGAAGAAGACTGTGGTGAGCAATGGCTCTGCAGCCTCCCGATTCTCTTCTCTGTGGCAGCAGCTAACGTACCAGGGCAAAACTCTGCCTTTGACTTACACATTTGAGAGGGCGCTTCCTAAATATTTGGGCCCTAGGCCCATGCCTAGCTTGCCTATCCTTTAATCCTGCCCTGACCAGCACCCATCCTCCTCCCCACCTCCCTGCACCTTCCCTGCCCCCCTTCCCCCACCACCATGCGCATAAGCCACTTCCCTTCCCACGTACCTCTTAATGCTCCCGGTGCAAGCAGTAAACCCAACCTGTTGCTCGTTACAGTCTTGGCTCTTTCTCTGACTTCACTTCCTCGACCTGCACCTAGGAAGTGATATCAGAGGACCAGCCGACACTGGCGTAAGCAGCAGTTTAGGGTTGCTTTTCGTACTGGGAACATTAAAGAGGTACAGGGGAAGGGAAGTGTGCAGAAGGAGGGGCGGGGAAGGAGCGGGTGGGGTTGCAAAGAAGAGGGTGGGGAAGGGGTGCCACCGCCTCAAGTGCCTCTCACCCTCACTACGCCACTGGTTCTTATGAATTGCCATATATGTGGCACAGACTGTGTAAGTCTGCCCAGTATTGGTCTTTCTTCAATATATACCATTTATTTTCTAATTAGAGATCTTCTGTGTTTATCCCATGCTTTTTTGAATTCTGTCACGATTTTCCTTTCCACCTCCCTTGGGAGGGCATTCCAGGCATCCACCATCTAACCATTAAACTAAGACAATTTTATTTAACAATATATAATATGGGGGAAGAGTGTGGTGCAGTGGTTAAAGCTACAGCCTCGGCACCCTGGGGTTGTGGGTTCAAACCCATGTTGCTCCTTGTGATCCTGGGCAAGTCACTTAGGCCCAAATTCTGTAACCAGCACTTATTTTGGAGGCGCCTATCTAAATTGAATAGCAAGCTCAATTATGCTTTTTAATCAGCACTGATTGAAACATAGGCGCCTATTAAGAAAGCTCGTTTCTGTTACAAGGCGCATCTAAAAATTTAGGTGGCCTTCAAAAAAATAGGCGCTATGCATATTAGGCGTGGGCGTGGCTAAGTGTCAGGCGCCTTGTTGCAGAATCACCCCTCTTAAGAATGCTTATGCACTCAGCTAGGCGCTTTTTAGTTGTGCCTAGAGCTGGCCTATTTCTTGGGCACCTCCAAAATAGGTTCCCTGCTCAGCCTGATTCATTAAACAGCACCCAATTTTACTTGAATCGCGCTGAACAGTGCGGCGCCTAACTTTTGGGCGCTTCTTATAGAATTTGCCTTTTAATCCCCCATTGCCCCAGGTATATTAGATAGATCGTGAGCCTGCCGGTACGGACAGGGAAAACTGCTTGAGTACCTGAATAAATGCATGTAAACCGTTCTGAGCTCCCCTGGCAGAATAGTATAGAAAATTGAATAAATAAATAAATATATATATTGCTTCTTATTATTGTGGGCTCTCCCCAGAGTCTGAAGCACAAAATGGACACAGAATAGAAAACATCCTTTGATAAACAGCCCAGTGTTTAAGCCTTTAAGGTGCTGTAGTCAATAGAGAATGGCGAATGCGGGCCTACAAATTTATTTTCATATCACTTTTTAAAAAGGAAGAGAACATGTGATTGAACTACTTGCTTATGAAATATGAATCTGACTAGATATCTAGACAAAAGCATGGCTTTGCTTTTCTAGACAATCTAGAAATGCTCAGTTTTCTTTCTTTTTTCAATAATACACAACACCGATTAAGAGATGCTGCCGAGCTTCTTCCATCTAATGCAAAAATGCACATTATTATTATGGTGTGCAATTTCATCTTCTACCTTGCCTCCTCTTTTACAAAACCGTAGCGTGGTTTTTAGTGCAGGCCGCAGCGGTAACAGCTCTAACGCTCATAGAATTCCTAGGAGCGTCAGAACTGTTACTGCAGCAGCCGGCGCTAAAAACCGTGCTATGGTTTTATAAAAGTGGGGGTTGGTGTCTGTTCATTCTGCTAGTCATTTGACTGGTGTTGGCATGTTCTTTTTAAAGTAATCTAAAGTTGAAGGTGTGTTGTGCAGTGCTCGCAACCACACTCGGTCCTGGTTTGCATATTTCTATCCCAGGGCAGTCTGATTCTTGCTATCCTGCAGAAAGAATTAGAGATGGTATTTAGAAATTTAGGAGTCAATCAAAACTTTGCAGTGCTGTTAAATGAGGCTGGCAGCACCAGAAGCTGTTAATTCAGTTGTATTGAGTCATAAGTATATTTAGGGCCTTAGAAACACAGATGTTTCTGTTTTTCATACTGTGTTCCAGCCATAATCTCAAAACTTCACTCAGAACATTCTGAGCTGCTTAAGTTCTATGAGTACTATGATTTCTACACCTTTCAAAATCCATAATCAGGGCTTCTGATTTTTTATTTTAACTGCAGGACCAATAAAACCCCCAATGCAAATAAATAGGTATATATTAGATGAACAACCCCCCCCCAAAAAAAAAAAAAAATAAAAATCAAAGCCTTTGGTTCCTCTCCAGTGCATTTGGGGACCTAAGACTCTGATTGGCCAAGACTCCTAGGGCCCCTCCCATAGGAGGGGCCTTAAACAACCTGGGCCAATCAGAGCATCAGGCCCCTCCCCGGTGCATCCCAGAGGGATGCCAGAGCATGTAGGCATCCTTCTGGCCAGCCATTGTAAGAAAGATAAAGGGGAGGGGGTGGTGTCATTGGAGGCATGGGGGTGTCAGGGTGGGGGGGTTGTGGCAATGGGAGGGAGTGGACATCTCTCCCGCTACTGAGGGGTGGCGGGGGTGCGTCACTTGGTGGTGGAAGGAAGTGGCATTTCTCCTACTCCCAGAAGGGGGTATTGGGTGGAGAGGTAACTTGACTTGACTTCAGTGGTGGGAGGGAGTGGGCATCTCTCCCGTTGTGGGGGAGCGGGGGTTATTAGTGTAGGATGATTGTGCGACATGGCAGGAGAGAGTGGGCATCTCTCCTGTTGAACTTCAATTTGGGTTGTTTTTTTTAAATTATTTTAATTTGTGTTGGGGGGTGTTAGCAATGTTGGGTGATTGTGCGATGCGGCAGGAGAGAGTGGGCATCTCTCCTGCAGATCTTCAATTTTTAAATTCTTTTTTATTATTATTATTTGCATTGGGGGGGAGGGGCTGAGCTGTCAAACTTTACTTTCCTGTCAGTGCCTGAGCCAACCAGCGCTCAGGCACTAATCAGAAAATAAGTCAACGATAGCTCAGACCTGTCGGTAAATTTTGGCTGTAAATGTGGCACAACAAGGTTAAAGGGCGATTATAGAGAATACATGGTGATTATAGAGAATCACTCAGAGTGATCATTTTAATATTAATTACCTCATTGCACTACATTTGGCAGTATCGGTGACTACTAGAAATCTTGGAAAAGACCTCGGTAAGCCATTTTGATAACATGCTGCTAAAATACATGCATGCTAAACTGGCTGGAACCGGTTTAGTGAGCACATTAAAGGCTGATTTTAGTTTTGAGACTCTGCCCCTGGGTCATACCAATGGTCCATCTAGCCCAGTATCCCATCTTCACTGAGGCAAATCCAAGTCACAAGAACCTGGCAAAAACCCAAATGTTAGTAGCTTTCCATGCCACCGATCCAGGGCATGTAGTGGCTTACCCCAGGTCAGCCTCAACAGCAGACGGCTGAAGTTTGTTGGGGCTTTCCAAAACTGAGACAATTGCCGGGTTTTGGAAAGCCCATCCAGGAGCCTAGATAGTCCTCTAAAAAGAGGACATGTCCAGGTTTTCCTGGATGTCTGGTAACCCTACATATTTTTAATAGCATCTCATAGGAGAAACAGGTTCTTGGGAGGAAAAAGCCTCAGAATTCATCACAGTACTTAATTTCTGATGTGCTTCTCTATATTCAATCACTGGCATGAAAATCCTCCCATCAAATTTGTATTCACTTTTATTCAGACTGATGGAATGCTACAGCAGCTAAGTTCTTTTTTATTTTTTTATAAGTATTTGAATGAACACTTGTTAACTGGATTTATTAAAAAGAAACCAAAAACCGGTCTGAGAGACATTTGGAGTGTTGAGATTAAGCATCAAATTTCTTCGTCTCAATGGACACGAATTTGGACTTGGAGGATGAGATGAGATGTACAGTGTCTGCATCTATGAGACAAACTTGGTTTTTTCTGTTATATAGAGCATTATGGACCCCTGTTCAGTTACAAAAGTTAGATAGCTCTAAGTCTAATAAATGTTGCCATTGTCATCTTGAAGCAGGGACTTTAGATCATTTATTGTTCTATTGTCCATTTATTATGGCTTTTTGGAAATCACTTGGGGACCAAATTAATTGTTTATTAGAAAACCCGGTGGCATTGACCTATGATACTATATTATTTGGCATGTCAATAAGGGCAAAGAGTCAGATATCTTCAAATAATAACAAGCTTTTACTTGTAATGACAGGGGTCACCATACAACAAATTATATGTAATTGGAAAAACTGGAGTAGATTGAACTATAATTTTTGGTGGAACTCATTATGCCATATATATAAAATGGAAAGAGCAATATCTACACAGAAGTTTCTCCACCTTGAATGGAGAAACTTTGACCAAGACTACAGCAGAACGAGACCTGGGAGTGATCATCAGTGCAGACATGAAGACTGCTACTCAAGTGGAGAATGCTTCATCTAAGGCACGGCAGATGATGGGTTGTATCAAGAGAAGTTTCGTCAACAGGAAGCCTGAGGTCATGATGCCATTGTACAGAGCCATGGTGAGACCTCATCTGGAATACTGTGTGCAATTTTGGAGGCCACATTACCGTAAAGATGTGCTCAGAATTGAGTCGGTTCAGCGGATGGCCACCAGGATGGTCTCGGGGCTAAAAGGTCTCTCGTACGAAGAGAGACTGAACAAATTGCAGCTCTATACTCTCGAGGAGCATAGGGAGAGGGGAGACATGATTGAGACATTTAAGTACATCACGGGACGGGTCGAGGTGGAAGATGATATCTTTCTTCTCAAAGGACCCTCGAACACAAGAGGACATCCGCTCAAACTCAGGGGAGGGAAGTTTCGTGGAGACGTCAGGAAGTACTTCTTCACAGAACGAGTGATAGAGCATTGGAACAAACTTCCAGTACAGGTGATCGAGGCCTGCAGTATCCCAGACTTCAAGAATAAATGGGATACCTATGTGGGATCACTGCGAGAGTCATACCAATGAATAGGGTCGCTAGGATATAGACTTAATAGAGCAGGTCAGTAGAGTTAAGGGGGCCAGTAGACTTAAAAGGGGGTCAATGGTATGGGCAGACTTGATGGGCTGTAGCCCTTATCTGCCGTCATCTTTCTATGTTTCTATGTTTCTAAGGGGTATTTAGTTTCAAGATGTATGGGAGCTATTAACAAAATATTGTACTGAATAGATATCATTTTTCCCTTAAATTTACATGTTCAATACTGGGAGAGGGGGGTAATTTTTAGTTTATTATTTAACAATATAAGAATGATAGGGGGAAATTTTATCATATGATACATATGTTTTATATTTGCTATGGAAGGGTGGGGAGGGAGGGAGATAAGTTATATGATTTGGATTATTGCTGATTATTAAGTGTTCTATTTAATGTTAAAATGTTTTAACTCACTGTCACACTTATTGTAAGTTTTAAAATGAATAAAGATTTTATAATAAAAAAGAAAGGTTTTTTTTAATGCTTATAATTGAATGTGGAGAAGCACAGAGACAAAGTGCTGTGATAAATTCTGAGGCTATTTCCTCATAAGAAACTATTTCTCATATGAGATGCTATTAAATAAATATATGGGTGTAATTGTGGAGGTTAGATATTGAGTTCTCCGTTCTTCCTTTTCTTTGGTTACATTCAATATATCTGCATGATTTTCTTCTCCAATCAAGTTATGTCCTCAAGAATTCTTACATTTAGAGAGACTAAACACAGCCACCCTGTAAACTAGAGCCACCATATTTAGCCATTCTGGGGAGGGTAATTTTTGAAACCACTTGATCCAGTTAGCTAAATCCCTTTGAAGCTGTTCTCTGCTTGTCCTATCCTGACATGGACAGACTCCATACAAATCTTCAAGTAACATATAGAAAGGGAAAGGATTCAGGCAAGCAGGTGCCATAATGAGAATAGTACCATGCCCATACTGATTTTTCCTCTCAAATCTTAATGCATGGATTCGATGATAGGCAGAGAAGGTATAGAAATCAACATACTGAAATAGTGAATCTATGAGTACAGATTCAATACATATGTACGGTAAATGGCAATTTCTGAATATTGCTGTTTACACATATAGATTGCCCCGATTTGAAAAGGGGGCATATGTATGACACGTGGGAATTGGGTACACAAAAGAAATGTATTGGTTAGTAGGACTACAGCTGGCAATGAAATAATCCAGGAGACCAAATCAGCAGTTCAAACCTTTGTGTAACTGCACTCACTAGTAACTCAGCCAGTTTTTAGATCTGTTGTTCTGAATCAGTGTTTACTTCAGTGGTGTAGCCACAAGGAGCCTTGAGGGCCTGGGAGTGGGCACTGTTGCATCTTACTTTGTTTTTTATGAACTATGTGTCTTACTTTTTATTGCCCTGCTTTTATACATTTTTGTTCTCCAAGGAAGGGCCCAATAAATGGGTATTTTTTACACAAATCCCTACCACCCTCTCCTAGTGTTTTCCAAAGTGTAGGTAGTGTGTGCATGGCCAGAGACTATTAAGTTGGCTTTCTTTTGCATGCATGGGAAGAGATTGGTTGAGAAGATTGTAAAGTTTTAGCCAAAGACACTAAACTTACTGCGCAAACAAATCCATCTCTGGGATCACCCTCAGCCCCACTGATTGGAGGAACTGCTAGATAGATATTTTAATTTACTGGTGAGTTATCCAATTAAGGTCTTGGGGCATTCTGCCTCCCCTGCTCCCTAGAACACTTTTCACAGAGTTTTGCAAATTCTTTTGTGTAATCTCTGGAGTTGGCAAGTCACTCCAGCAGAGATCCAAACTACCGGTACCTCAAAATGAACAACTATTGAGTGGGAAACCAGAGTGATTATGTTAAATTTCAAATAAGAAGTCTTCTCAGTGAATTTCCTCATCTCCCTTTAAAGGCTGTGTGTGAAGGAGTCTACAGAGGTTAATGGTCCTCCTTCACAACTGCAGAGCCGAGGGCCGGATTAATCAATAGGCCCAGTAGACATGTGCCTAGGGCCCGAAACTGCGAGGGGGGGGCCCACTGAAGGAGGACAACTCACCTTCCTATTTTTAAAAATAGCAACGACCCCCCCCCCCAGCAACAACAATGGGCTCCCCCCGCAGCAACGACAATGGACCCCCTCCCCCACAGCAATGGCAACAGACTGCCCCCCCCCCCCGCCCGCAGCAACAGCAACGACAACGCAGCTGGATCTGTTACTGGAAGGTCCCGCAATGACTGCTTCTGCAGGTCCATCCCCCTCTGCCATCACTTACTTGCTCTGGAAGAAGTGACGTTGGAGGGAGATGGACCGGCAAAAGCAGTCATCGCGGGACTTTCCTGTAATAGATTCGGCCACGTTGCTGTTGCTGCAGGGGGGGGCGTTGCCGTTGCTGCGGGGGGGAGGGCTGTTGCTGTTGCTGCAGGGTGGGCCGTTGCCGCTGGGAGGCCTGTTGCTGTTGCTGCGAGGGGGCCCATTGGCGTTGCTATGGGGGTGGGGGATCTGTTGCTGCAGGGGGGCCCATTGCCATTGTTGTGGGGGAGGGGCGTTGTCATGGGGGTAACCCATTGCGGGCAGAGATGGCAGCTGCAATGTTTGGAGGGGGAGGGAGAAAGGAGCATGGTGGAGAGAGAAAGGGGGCAGGGTGGTATGGAAGGGTATGGTAGGGTTGTGAGAAGGATGGTATGGAAGGGTGGTGGAAGAAGAGAAAGGGGGCAGGGTGGTATGGAAGGAGAGAAAGGGGCTGATGGAATTGGTGTGCAGGGGAAGGAGATAGATATAAGGGGAAGGATACTAGATGAAATTGGGTTGAAGGAAAAGAAAGGGGACTGATGCCGATGGAATTGGGGAGCAAGGAAAGGGGAGCGAGACATAAGGCGGAAGGATCCTGGATGGAATTGGGTTGGAGGGAGAGAAAGGGGGCAAATGCTGATGAAGTGGGAGGAAGGGAGAGGACAGAATGAAATGCCCGGCCATGGGGGTGTGGGAGAGGGAAGGAGAGGAGAGAGATGCCAGACCATTGGAGGAGGGAAGAGAAGATGATGGATGCCACACCAATGGGGGGGGGAAGAAGAGATGAAAGGGAGAGGCAGACAATTTCTGGAAGAGGCACAGAAGGACAGAAGATGAAAGGAAGAGAGTGGCAAAAAGATGAGGAGAACAGAAACCAGAGAAGACAAAGGTAGAAAAAGAAATTCTATTAATTTATTTTTTTGCTTTAGGGGACATGCATCGTTGTTTCTGTGGTGCTGCATTGTATGCAGAGTCCAGCGTCTTGGTGGTTTTATTTAACCTTTGTCTACGTATTTCTATTTTATCCCCCCTTTTACAAAACTGTAGAGCATTTTTTAGCGCTGGCCGTGGCTAAAAACCATACTACAGTTTTGTAAAAGGGGGAGAGGCTAGTTTGTGATTACATATTCCATACTAGGCAAAGGTGTTTTCTGTGTTCTGTTTGTATGAAAGACATGTTTTTTTTGTTAGTGTTGAATAGCCTTGTTTGGCGAAATGCATCAGGCATGGTTCTTGGGAGCACCTTGAATTAACCTGATTTGAATATCCTTATTTTTCTGCCAATCTTCTTTTGTTTCATGTTGGATTCTTTGGTGGACTGCTTGCCTTGTTGTTTCATTGCAAGTTAACATACATGGAGTGGAACGTACTAGAGAAGTTACAGATTTGGTTGTTTATACATAGTAACATAGTAGATGACGGCAGATAAAGACCCGAATGGTCCAGTCTGCCAAACCTGATTCAATTTAAATTTTTCAAATTTTTCTTCTTAGCTATTTCTGGGCAAGAATCCAAAACTCTACCCGGTACTGTGCTTGGGGTTCCAACTTCCGAAATCTCTGTCAAAAACTACTGCAGCCCATCTACACCCTCCCAGCTATTGAAGCTCTCTCCAGCCCATCCTCCCCCAAATGGCCATATACAGACCATGCAAGTCTGTCCAGTACTGGCCTTAGTTCAATATTTAATATTATTTTCTGATTCTAAATCCTCTGCGTTCATCCCACGCTTCTTTGAACATATGGGTTACAGTTGGTTGATGTAGAGTGAGGCAGTTGAGAGGCGTTGTAAACTTGGTTATTAATATAGACATATTTCGGATAGTATTACTGCTTTACAAATATTTGAATACTTCTATATATGCATGGAAAGGGTTCAGAGTTAAAGTCCTGGGTAAGTAGGTGGGAAGGGAAGGAAGGGGGGATTTGTTCAGAGATGTTTGGGGGTTGCATTGAAGAAAAACTGTGCACTGCTATGCTAATCTTTGTTTTGAATTAATAAAAAAGAAAAAAAGAAATACAAGGGGAAATAAAGAAGTAAAGAAGAAAACAGTAAATATGGGGGCAGGGCATGGGCAGGGTAGGGGCGGGGCAGGGCCAGGGGGCCCATTGTACTTGGGTGCCTAGGGGCCCTCGAAGAATTAATCCTGCCCTGGCAGAGCCAACTTAAACCGTATTCTCAGGAGGAGCTGACTCAAGAGAAGTGGGAGCTGGGAGGGCATAACCCAGCAAGTTTGAAAGCTCAGGATACAACTAGATTGAGGTAGGGTTACCAGATGTCCAGGAAAACTTGGACATGTCCTCTTTTTAGAGGACTGTCCAGGTACCTGGAAAGCCCCAATGAGCATCGGCCGCATCTGGAGGGCCTCTGAGTATGCACAGATGATGTCACAGATATCCGCGCATGCTCGAGGCCCTCCAGATGCAGCTGGAGCTCGTTGGGGAAGAAGATGAGGCTTTGAGGGGATGAGGCTAGGAGCAGAACTGGGCAGGGATGGGGCAAGATGGGGGGCGGGGCCATGTGTCCAGGTTTGTAAGGATCAAAATATGGTAATCCTAGATCAGGGGTAGGGAACTCCGGTCCTCAAGAGCCGTATTCCAGTCAGGTTTAGAGGATTTCCCCAATGAATATGCATTGAAAGCAGTGCATGCAAATAGATCTCATGCATATTCATTGGGGAAATCCTGAAAACCCAACTGGAATACGGCTCTCGAGGACCGGAGTTCCCTACCCCTGCCCTAGATTGAGGCAGATGAGAAGGAAGAAGTGGAGCCCTACTGCTTATGCCTCCACCATATATGTGACACTTACAGACACTTATGAAGGCTATAGTCATGTAGGACAAGTTCATCTTGGAACCATACAGAACTTTGTGTTGACACCTGGCCAGAGGCCGACTGATGTGACAAGTATGATCCAAGCTGGAGACAACCTAGTGTGTTGCCTCTTTTTAAGAGACAGTAGTGCATGCTGTGGTTCTTCAGGAGGCCATAAGAGGAAGTTTGAATCCAAGAACTGCATTTTTTTCCTCACACCTGTGAAACAAACAAAATACTCCTTCCTGTCATCGTAACAAAATATTGTTCTTGTGTTCACCTTAAAAGAGCCACACAGCGGGTTAATCAGAATTCCAGACTGCCCTTATTCACATTTCCACATTTCGGTAAATACACTTCCAAAATCTGTCTTTTCTGGTACTGAGCACACTGAGTTTGTGGTAGCGTTTTCAGTGTATTCTATGGGTGAACTCTATTTTAAGGTCAAATGACCATTTTTGCTAATCCAGAGGAATCCATTCAGGAATGAGCAAACTGTGCTCAGGTGATGCAACAGACAATATCAAACTGGATAATAGGAAACGGATGCAAAGGTCAGAGTTCCCTGCTACATGATGTTTTAGCTTCCTTCCCAGCTGCTTACCCTGCCTTTAGTTCGAGGGAAGCTGTGCTCATTTGTCTGCCATATTCCTTTTCCTCTTCCTATCTCATGCACAGGGAAAACAAATGCAGTTTAAAAGTAATGGTTTAACTAGTATGCAAGCTGAGTTATAAACCAGAGAGCACCAATACTAGATACACACAGACCAGACCAGTGGTCTCAAACTTGCGGCCCGGGGGCCACATGCGGCCCCCCCAGGTACTATTTTGAGGCCCTCGGTATGTTTATCGTAATCACAAAAGTAAAATAAAACAGTTTCTTGATCATATGTCTCTTTAGCTATAAATTACAATATTATTGTTAAGACTTAACCAAAAGGAAAGATTTATAAACTATAAAGAGTTTTACCTCATGCAAAATTGTTATTTCTTTAATAAGACATTAACTATTTTTTTCTGCGGCCCTCCATGTACCTACAAATTCAAAATGTGGCCCTGCAAAGGGTTTGAGTTTGAGACCACTGGACTAGACCAAAGCGAGTATATTAAGCATGCCAGGGGAACCCTCAGGCTAATGTATTAATTTTCAGACTTCTAGTCCTCACCCCTCAGATCGTGATACTCAACTTCAACCAGCGTCATCATCCAAACTCTGCTTCTGCAGCTTCTCCTAAAACAATCCTCTAATAGCAAATAATTGGACATCACATATTTAAATCTTAAACTTTTGATATTTTACCTTATATATAAATGATGAGGGCAAGTTCCAAAAGCCATTTTCTAGATAAATGGCTTATAAAAATTGACCATCCTCCCTGCTGGTTTATGTATGTGCTGGTGGATCTCTGGATTAGTGCTGCCCGATTCAAACTGATTCACCAATTCACTTTGGTGAATTGATTTGAATTGATTCGTTGTCTGAGAAAATTGGACTCACTGATTCAGCAACACCCCCCCCCCCCGTCCCCCTCTGGTGAGACCTGACATACCTCCAAGGCCTCCTAAAGCAGCAGCAGTGGCGGTGCTCTGAACGGATTACTTTGCGTCCTTACCCGCCAGGGCAGAGGGAAGCCCTATTGGGACAGGCCATGAAGCAGGCTGTTCAGTGCACTGTCGCTGCTTTAGGAGGCCTCAGAGGTATGTTAGTCTCATGGTGGGAGGGTCAATGGGGTGCTGCTGCACAGGGGGATGGGAGGGAGAGATAGAAAGCTGCTGCACAAGGGGATGGAGTGGAGGGGAGGAAAGATGCTGCACATGGGGGAGAAAGGAGAGAGGAAGAATTGGGGTGAAGGAGAGGAAGGGAGAGATGAAATAAAGAGGTAGTAAGCGGTGAGGGGGAGAAATCCTGCATAGGGTAGAGGGGAGGGAGACATGCATGGAGAAGAAAGAAGGAGAAATGTTGGACATAGAGTGGAGGGCAGGGAGAGATGGGGAGAGAAAGAAATATTGCACATCTTAATGGGGGGGGGAGGAGGAAGGTAAAGAACCTGAATGGAGGGGAGTAGAGAAGTTTGACCCAGGGCATAAGGCAGGGGAGAGAGAAAGAGAGTGAGAGAGAGAGAGATGGTAGACAATGGGAAATTAACAAATGTTGGATATGGCAATGGAAGGTATAAAAAATGATTTTCCGTTTTGTGATATCGTGGGGTTGGCGAGGGCAAAGCGGTGGAAAAACTACAAAATAAATCTACCAGGATGTTTAATAAAAATGTCCAACTGGGCAGGAAAATTAGAAAATCGATTCAGTAGGCTGAATCGAATTAAACTGAAAATTTTTTCTCTGAATCGGACAGCACTACTCTGGATTTATTGTTCTGCTTTGACTAAAGCTGATTTATAAGAATATAAAAATAGGCTTACTGGGTCAGACCAATGGTCCATCAAGCACAGTTGCCCATTCTCACAGTGGCCAATCTAGATCCCCAGTACCTGGCCAAAACCCAAGGAGTAGCAATATTCCATGCTTGGTAGGGGCACCGGCACTTCTCTGCCCCATACCATGCCCTCCCTCCTCTGTACCTCTTTATATCTTGACAGTGCAAGCAACTTCTTCGGCTTGCTGCTCTCACTGGTCTGCCTCCTGTCTGAAATTACTTCTGGGTCACGGGACCAGGAAGTGACATCAGAGGGAAAGCCAACATCTCATGAGCAGCAGGCCGGAGAAGCTGCTCCCACTGGCGAAGATTTAAAGAGGAATGGAGGGGAGGGGCTGGAGAAGTTGGGGGGGGGGGGGCATAGAAGAGGGCATCGGGGGAGCGGCCACTGCTCTTGAATAAATTATTTTAAGAAATATGCCGGACCCTCTCTATTGTACAAGTACCGCTTGATTTTAATTTGAAATTGGTAAAAATAATTTTTTTAATCTAGTGTGGGTGAGGTCTTATTGCCCACACTGAGTAGAAAAGAGAGAGAGAGATTTGCAACAGTTTTTTTCCCACATAAGTAAACAATCTATTGCCACCAGTTCTCAGGAGTCAGTTTTCAAAGGTTAGGGAAGTTAGTTTTCAAAGGGACCGATTTAGAAGCCTAAGATTGACCATCTATATTTAGAAGGCTAAATGAGTAGAATTAAAGCAGGGGAAAAAATTAGAGACAGTATTGATTTTCAGCACTATCCACCTACCTGAGGCCTAGATTTACTACACGTTTGTATATGCAAAATTTATCTCAGCTACCATTATATGCAGTGCGGTCTATTTACTAATAACACAAGGCTAACACAGATGTTAATGCAAAAAGCTGCGCATTTAAGCTGCTGACCTCACAGCTTGTAATGTGAGCCTTTCCACAAAAATTTACCACTGAGGTGCAGTAATCAATAAGCAAAAAAAATTACTGCCATAATAAAATGTGTGTGCTTCTAAGTAAGAAAAAAAATAGCGCATGCCATAGCAGTAATCTGCAGTTAATTGCAAAATGTCCTTCCTCCAGTCAGTGTGTGTGTGGTGTCTGATTCTTGCACTGAAAGGAAGAGGGACATTTAAAATATTACTGCTGTGAAGGATCACTTCTACACCCTTCGTCCAGAAAAGATCCTCCACCCCCTGAATTAGCCCCTTAATCATCCAATTCCTCCACATCCCCAAAATGACCCATTCCTCTAACTTCTTGATCCTGCCCCCCCCCCCATACAAATAATCTTGGGTCCTAGTGGTACCCCAATTTCTCCCCCAAGATGATACCATAATCCAGCCTTACACACACACACACATCCCTCACACCACTTCAGATTTCCCTGGTGTCTTGTCGCATCCTTGAATCTCTCAGGACTCAGGAGTGATGGTTATTCTTTGCTGCTTCAGATGTGAACACTGGCTCATGCATAAAACCCACTTGGTGCTGCCTCCAGAATTGTGCTTTAGGCAAATTGTCCATTCTTCTTAATGTAAAATCCTGGGATACAAGCATCCTGTACTATAAGGGACTGCCAATGCTAATGGTGTCTCAATATCAGATGGACATGCTGACCCAGTTTCATCTATAGAGAGTGGTAAAAAACTGGAACGATCTTCCGGAGGATGTTATAGGGGAAAACACTCTCCAGGGATTCAAGACAAAGTTAGACAAGTTCCTGCTGAACCAGAATGTACGCAGGTAAGGCTAGTCTCAGTTAGGGCACTGGTCTTTGACCTACGGGCCACCGCGTGAGCGGACCGCTGGGCACGATGGACCATTGGTCTGACCCAGCAGCAGCAATTCTTATGTTCTTATGTTCTCTGGGCTTAGAGCCCATGCTATTCTATCTACTATAATAAAACGCTAAGCGTGCATGCGCACCCTTACCGCGTGTTCCCTGATCCGTATGTCCTTGGCCAGCAAGAGTGCATATGCGTGCTTAAAATGACTCCACACTCGCGGCAGCAGAACCCAAAGTGAATCATAACGACCCTATGCTCGCGGCAGCAGAACTCAAAGTGAATCGCGGATCCAAACAGCCCTGGCAGCTGAACTACATAGCGGCCCGGGAAGAGAAGCGCTGACAAAAAAAGACTCCAGCCGCTTTGCCATCTCCCCACTCACTTCGTAAGTAATTTCTTCGCGGTCTGACCCTCCCATCCCTTCCCGACATCTGACCAGCTCACTTAGTCCTTTGCCGCCCCCCCTTCCCTTCCTGCGGTCCTGACTTCAAACCTGCCGACTCCAGCAGCGTCCGTAGCACTCTACACACACTTCTTCGGGGCCTTTTACTGCCCTGATTTGCTCTGCCACGTCTCTGATGATGTCATCAGGGACATGCCAGAGTAAATCAGGGCATTAGAAGGCCCCAAAGCAGCGTATGTAGAGTGCTGCAGACGCTGCTGGAATCGGCAGGTTTGTCGGGAGCGCGGGAAGGGAAGGGGGGGGCGGTAAGGGACTAAGGGAGCCAGCCAGACCACGGGAAGGGAAAGGGGGGTAGGTGAAATGCTGCTGCTGCACAGGGAAGTGGTGTGGGGGAAGGGAAATGGAGGGGGAGGGAATGCTGCTGCTGTGGCTGCTGCACAGGGAAGTGGGGGGATCGAAATGCTGCTGCTGCACAGGGAAGTAGGGTGGGAGAAATGCTGCTGCACAGGGAAATGGAGGGGGAGGGAATGCTGCTGTGGCTGCTGCACAGGGAAGTGGGGGGAGATAAATGCTGCTAAATAGGAGGCAGGGAGAGAGACAGATAGATAGAAAGAAAGACAGACAGCGGGAGGAAGGGAGACAGAAAGAAAAGAAGAAAGACACAGGGGCAGGGAGAGACACAGAAAGACAGACAGACAAAGGGGGGCAGGGAGAGAGACAGACAGAAAAAAAAGACAGCGGGAGGGAGAGAGAGACAGAAATAAAGACAGACAGACATATATTCTAGCACCCGTTAATGTAACGGGCTAAAATACTAGTCAGTCTATAAATTGATGGCAGAGGGGATTAAGAATAAAGGCATAACAAGAGCAGTGGATGCAAACACTATGAATACACTGGGCAAAGCTGCATCTACAGTAGCCTAATAGTCCAGTAGTTCTTAGCTGTGTCTGACTAAAACTGCAAGGTTCAAAACACCAGTTCCAATGCAGTTCTGGAGTTCCAGTTCCAATGCTGGACCGGAGTTCCAAACCCCAGTCTTCCTCTCTGCACAGCAAAATCTTACATGGCCTTTGTGTCATCCGCAGCCAAGAGCTTGAAAAACCTCACCACTTTCTCCATGGGAACATACTCAATAGCTACCGTATTTTCGCGGATATAACGCGCGCGTTATACGTGATTTTACGTACCGCGCATACCCCTCGCGCGTTATATGCCTGAGCGCGGTATACAAAAGTTTTTAAACATAGTTCCCACCCCGCCCGACGCCCGATTCACCCCCCCAGCAGGACCGCTCGCACCCCCACCCCGAACGACCGCTCGCACGCGCTCCCACCCGCACCCGCATCCACGATCGGAGCAAGAGGGAGCCCAAGCCCTCTTGCCCGGCCGACTCCCCGACGTCCGATACATCCCCCCCCCCGGCAGGACCACTCGCACCCTCACCCCGAAGGACCGCCGACTCCCCAACAATATCGGGCCAGGAGGGAGCCCAAACCCTCCTGGCCACGGCGACCCCCTAACCCCACCCCGCACTACATTACGGGCAGGAGGGATCCCAGGCCCTCCTGCCCTCGACGCAAACCCCCTCCCCCCAACGACCGCCCCCCCCCAAGAACCTCCGCCCGTCCCCCAGCCGACCCGCGACCCCCCTGGCCGACCCCCACGACACCCCCACCCGCCTTCCCCGTACTTTGTGTAGTTGGGCCAGAAGGGAGCCCAAACCCTCCTGGCCACGGCGACCCCCTAACCCCACCCCGCACTACATTACGGGCAGGAGGGATCCCAGGCCCTCCTGCCCTCGACGCAAACCCCCCTCCCTCCAACGACCGCCCCCCCCCCCAAGAACCTCCGACCGACCCGCAACCCCCCCCCCCCCTTCCCCGTACCTTTGGAAGTTGGCCGGACAGACGGGAGCCAAACCCGCCTGTCCGGCAGGCAGCCAACGAAGGAATGAGGCCGGATTGGCCCATCCGTCCTAAAGCTCCGCCTACTGGTGGGGCCTAAGGCGCGTGGGCCAATCAGAATAGGCCCTGGAGCCTTAGGTCCCACCTGGGGGCGCGGCCTGAGGCACATGGGCCAAACCCGACCATGTGTCTCAGGCCGCGCCCCCAGGTGGGACCTAAGGCTCCAGGGCCTATTCTGATTGGCCCACGCGCCTTAGGCCCCACCAGTAGGCGGAGCTTTAGGACGGATGGGCCAATCCGGCCTCATTCCTTCGTTGGCTGCCTGCCGGACAGGCGGGTTTGGCTCCCGTCTGTCCGGCCAACTTCCAAAGGTACGGGGAAGGGGGGTGGGGGGGGTCGGCCAGGGGGGTCGCGGGTCGGTCGGAGGTTCTTGGGGGGGGGCGGTCGTTGGAGGGAGGGGGGTTTGCGTCGAGGGCAGGAGGGCCTGGGATCCCTCCTGCCCGTAATGTAGTGCGGGGTGGGGTTAGGGGGTCGCCGTGGCCAGGAGGGTTTGGGCTCCCTTCTGGCCCAACTACACAAAGTACGGGGAAGGCGGGTGGGGGTGTCGTGGGGGTCGGCCAGGGGGGTCGCGGGTCGGCTGGGGGACGGGCGGAGGTTCTTGGGGGGGGGCGGTCGTTGGGGGGAGGGGGTTTGCGTCGAGGGCAGGAGGGCCTGGGATCCCTCCTGCCCGTAATGTAGTGCGGGGTGGGGTTAGGGGGTCGCCGTGGCCAGGAGGATTTGGGCTCCCTCCTGGCCCAATATTGTCGGGGAGTCGGCGGTCCTTCGGGGTGGGGGTGCGAGTGGTCCTGCCGAGGGAGGAGAAGAATCGGACGTCGAGGGGGGGCATCAGGCTTTCAGGATGGGGACAGGACTTCAAGGGGGGACAGGCAGATCTTCAAGGGGGACAGGCAGACCTTCAAGGGGGACAGGACTTCAAGGGGGGACAGGCAGACCTTCAAGGGGGGACAGGCAGACCTTCAAGGGGGGACAGGACTTCAAGGGGGACAGGCACGGAGAGGCGGGGCAGTGCACCGAAAGTCAGGGCGGGTGAACGGTGAGTCGGGGCAACCAGAGGAGAGTCGGGGCAGTGCACCGAAAGTCAGGGTGAGTCGGGGCAACCAGATGAGAGTCGGGGAGGGCGAAAGGAGAGTCGGGGTGGCCAGAGGAGAGTCGGGGAGAGCGAAAGGAGAGTCGGGGTGGCCAGAGGAGAGTCGGGCAGCATGCGCGTTATATGCCTGAGCGCGGTATAGAAAAGTTTTTGTACATATCATCGTGATTTCTGCGCGCTATACCCCTGTGCGCGTTTTACAATGGTGCGCGTTATATCCGCGAAAATACGGTAATTGGCCTAAGGCCGAGCCAGCCCTCAAGAGATGGAGTGTTGTCCACTTTATCCTTTCACTTTTCTGTGTGAATTCTTGCAGTTCCTGCTAACTCTTCTCAACCCCGAACCACAGGTCAGTTCTCAAGGCTACACTACTGTGACAAAGACAGAGCTAGGATATGCTAGATAAATATTTTATCATCACGGCAAGCCAAAATTAGCTGCAATAAACCTTTCACCCATTTTCTGACTTTAAAAGTACAGGTACATACAGTTAATTAGATTTTGCAGGAATTTAGATGGATACCCTTTTGGTCTTTCCCCATTGACAAAAATCCTCTAAGTGCCCCAGCTCTGGGCAAAAAGCAGCAACTAGGTCATGGGTGAACATTCAGCAACTTTGTGCAGCAGTGATAGCGAGACAGAACAGCAGCCACTTGGCAGGTCATAGGATTTATTATAATTACTGCTGCACTGGAGCTGCGTGTCACCTAGAACCTCAGTGTCACTTTACACAGCAACTGTTCGGCAAAAAGCTAAGTGAAGCAGAGGAGGTTGCATCAGCAGTCAGTGCTTTAAAAAGCACAAGAGCACAAGGAGGGCTGTTTTTAGATTTGATCTGAAAATTTATTTATTTAATTCATTTTCTATCCCGTTTTTCCCTAAGAGCTCAGAACGGGTTACAGATTAAACATACATGATATACAGTAAACAGAACATAAGAACCCAAGAATTGCCACTGCTGGGTCAGACCAGTGATCCATCGTGCCCAGCAGTCCGCTCACGCAGCAGCCCTTAGGTCAAAGACCATTGCCCTAACTGAGACTAGCCTTACCTGCGTACGTTCTGGTTCAGCAGGAACTTATCTAACTTTGTCTTGAATCCCTGGAGGGTGTTTTCCCCTATAACATCCTCTGGAAGAGCGTTCCAGTTTTCCACCACTCTCTGGGTGAATATGAACTTCCTTACATTTGTACGGAATCTATCCCCTTTTAACTTTAGAGAGTGCCCTCTTATTCTCCCTGCCTTGGAGAGGGTGAACAAGCTGTCTTTATCTACTAAGTCTATTCCCTTCAGTATCTTGAATGTTTCTATCTTGTCCCCTCTTAATCTCCTCTTTTCAAGGGAGAAGAAGCCCAGTTTCTCTAATCTCTCACTGTACGGCAACTCCTCCAGATCCTTTACTATTTTAGTCGCTCTTCTTCTTCTTTCAAGTAGTACTGTGTCCTTCTTCATGTATGGCAACCAGTGCTGGATGCAGTATTCCAGGTGGGGCGTACCATGGCCTGGTATAGCGGCATGATAACCTTCTCCGATCTGTTCATGATCACCTTCTTAATCATTCCTAGCATTCTGTTCGCCTTTTTCGCAGCTGCCGTGCAGTGCATGGACAGCTTCATCGATTTGTCGACCAGTACTCCCATGTCTCTTTCCTGGGGGGTCTCTCCGAGTACCGCATCAGACATCCTGTATTCGTGTATAAGCTTTTTGTTACCGACATGCATCACCTTACACTTATCCATGCCATGTTGCAGCCCATTTCTTGAGCGTGTTTATGTCACGTTGCAGGTGTTCACAATCCATCTGCGTCTTCACTACTCTGAATAGCTTCATATCGTCAGCAAATTTAATCGCCTTGCTAGTCGTACCAATTTCCAGGTCATTTATAAATATGTTGAAGAGCACGGGCCCAAGCACTGAACCCTGCAGCACTCCACTCGTGATGCTTTTCCAGTCCATTTATCGTCCATTTACCTCCACTCTCTGTTTCCTATCTGGCAACCAGTTTTTAATCTATGTGAGTATTTCACCCTCGATTCCATGGCTCGCAATTTTTCAAAGTAGTCGTTCATGCGGGACCTTGTCAAACGCCTTCTGAAAATCCAGATATACAATGTTGACCTGCCCGCCCTTGTTTACTCCCTCGAAGAAGTGCAGCAAGTTGATCAAGCAAGATCTTCCCTTGCTGAAGCCGTGCTAGCTGGTCCTCATCAGATTGTATCCATCAAGGTTACGATTTGCACTAGAGTTGCCATAATTACAGTACAAGTTTACGATACAAGTTTTTATCCTTGAAGTGGGAGTAGGAATGTCGTTTGGCGGTTTGCAGTTGAAGGGCATGACCAGGGGGCGTTTTGAGGTATATTTCACCTTGGGAATGGAGAGACCTGTTCGGCACATACCGAGGAAGCTTAGCCACACTGTAGCCCGGCGCCCTGCTGTGCAAGGATTTGAACGCTAGCATCAGGCCCTTGAGGACACAACGTTTTGCTACAGGCAGTCAGTGAGCCAGTTCTAGAGCTTGGTAGACAGGGTCACAGGCACGAAGGTTTTTCAGAAGCCCAATTGCTGTGTTTTGTACATGCTGGAGATGCTGTAAGTTCTTCGCTGTGAGACCGCTGAATAGCACATTGGGGAGAGTACTAAGGCATAGAGTAGTTGGGTGAAGTCAGACTCTGAAAAGTAGATCCTTATTTTTCAGACTTGTCACAGGTAGTAAAATGAGGAAGATATCACCTGAGACAAATGGTTGGAAAGCGACAGGTTGCAGTCAAGGAATATTCCTAAGCTACACACTTGGTCTTTTGCAGTTATGGTAGTCAAGTCCCAGTGCAGAGAGGGACGGGCGTATTTGCAGTGTTCTTTGTGGATTCAAAGGAAATCCGTCTTAGAGGCATTTAGTTGTAATTTGTTTAGGGACATCCAATTTTTGATTTCTGAGAGGCGGTTTAGGAGTTTTGTGATCTGGGCGTCACGGATTTCTCCTAGCGGGAGGTACAGTTGGATGTCATTTGTGAAGGAGTGAATCTGTATTTTATATATGTGGGCTTTGTCTAGGACAGGTCTACCATAGATATTGAATGATAGGGTGGCTAGCAGAGCCCCCTGCAGAATACAGTGGTGCCTCACACAACGAACTTAATCCGTTCCAGGAGCAAGTTTGTTATGTGAAACGTTCGTTGTGTGAAACGCGTTTTCCCATAAGAATACATTTAAAACAAAATAATTCGTTCTGCAGCCCTGTTTTCCCATAAGAATACATGTAAAAGAAAATAATTTGTTCTGCAGCCCTACATTTCCCTCCCTCCACCTCACCTTATATGCAGAGTCTGCCAGCCCTCTCCCTCACCCAGCCGCACGCTTCCAAACCTGTCTGGCTCTTACGTCGGGTTGAGAACCTTTGCTCTAGGAGAAGCGATCCTTGTTAAAGAGCCCCGAACCTGCTACCAAAGGTTAAACCGGAGGCGGAAGGGTTAAACAATTCTCATTTTAGCTCTTGAGCCTGACTAACATCGGCTGTTCCCTGCAGAGACGGTACAGAGGGTTTTACTTTATCGAGCGGGGAGGGACGGGGGAGAGGTGGGGCCGCCCAGGTAGAGAGAGAGAGACCAGCATCAAGACGCATTTACCGTGGCCTGGGACGCCAGTTCCCACCGGAGGCCCAAAAGTTTTCTGTTTGGTGAAGGCGGCCGGGGACGGGAGAGATGTGCGGAGCTGGAGGTGCGGGGCGGCTACTGCTGCTGCTGTGCGGACTCTTCCAGGCCTGGCAGCGGATAGGTAAGCGCAGAACCGGGCGCAAGTCCTCGCGGGCCACCTCTGGGGGAGAGGGTTTGCGGAGTGGGCCTCGAGACTTGGGCGGGGGAGGGGGGGCTTGTTTTGTGCTCTTTTTCTCAGGCGGGTAAATGCACCTTTGTGCTCTTCAGGTTGGGGAGGGGGAAGGACTGAGGGCGAGTTGGGTGGAAGGAGGGAACTGAAGACAAGACTTTTTTCCGGCTTGTCTGTTCGCCTGGGAAAAGGCTTCCAGGAGCGCACAGTTTCGGCTTAATCCCGCGCCATGTGCGTGTAAAGGGTGGGAGGGAGGGGAATGTCCTGTCCTGTCCCCAGGCGGCGGGGGGGGGGGAGGTTTAAAAATATGCGGTGGCGGCGGGGGGAGGTTTAAAATATGTAGCGCCACTGAACGATGCAGCTCGGGCGACTTCGTTGTGTGAAACGAAGTCCGTTGTACGAATCAAGACAAGAAGTTCGTTGTGCGCAGCGTTCGCTGTGCGAGGCGTCCGTTATGCGAGGCACCACTGTACCTGGTTTGCAAATTCAGAAATTTAAAGTATAAGCAAAACATTCGCCAAACGCACTTCAAGAAACAGACCTGGAGCTGTTCTGAGTACTTACATATGATATTAATGTAAGGCAAATAAACTCCCAAAATGTCACCAAACAAAAAGTAGCTGGTCTAAGGTAGAAACATAGAAACATGATGGCAGATAAAGGCCAAATGGCCCATCCAGTCTGCCCATCCACAGTAACCATTACCTCTTCCTCTCTCTAAGAGATCCCATGTGCCTATCCTACGCTTTCTTGGTCCAGGATAATTTCCTTGATGCTAGTTTGGCTCAGTGGTGTAGTGGAGGAGGTTTTGCTCTGTGCAGTTACATAACATGGAGAGCTCTGCATCACTCCCCAGAGCTCTGCTCTGTTTCTCACTGTTCTGTGGTGAACTTTGTTTCATTTACCAGTGCAATGGGCTCAGTTTTAGCTATTCCTGGATGAACAAGTAAATTCAGTTCATGTTTTAAGAAAGAAATGAATGGACTTTGTTCAGTGGGAACTTCCGTTTTAGAGTTCACAGCTGATCTTGGAATTGTATAGGAGGAATTATACAGGAGGAAGCCCTAAGACCAAGAGAGAATTATTGGACAGTGCAGTTATTTCTGCAGAATCATGAAAATAGACTCATCTGAGCAGACCAAGTGCTTTCAAAAGAAGCCTCATCTTCTCTTCAAAACAGGAATTAAGCTGGCAGACCGAAGCAAGGCATGGCATCATGTTCTGCATGTCATGGGAGTGTACCATTAATTTCCTTTCTGTCTCATTTTAGAATAGGGGTGAGGTTTTTAACACCGAAGGTATGTGGAATTTTGTAGGGGCGGGGAAGTGTACCTCTTTCCTTTTTTTCTGGTGCTAATTGTCATGGAAAAGTAAAACCAAATCTGAAAATAAAATGGGAACTATGGGCCGATAAACAGCTCCAAGCAGCTCCTACATTATATATGCCACTTGGCACGGTTGAAACAAGAGAACTGTGGAGGAGATGTTCAAGATGCAGGCTTTTTGTTCTTTTAATTAAATAAACCAAATAAACCAATTTATCTCCCTGGTCGTGCCCTCCATCTACAGAATGCCAAGTGATGATCCTACTCCCATTTCCTACCAAGCTATTCCCATTTCATACCAAGCTATACACACACACAAATCAGATCCCTTGAAGATCTCCTAAACTTTAGGAAAGTGATCAAAATGTACCGTACCTCTTCACCTAAATCCCCTTGTGTAATGCCATATGGGAAAAAAAGAAAGTTATATATAATGGGTTGGATTCCATTTAGGACGCCCGGTCTCAGCAGCCACCTAAGTGGCTTTTGAGAATCACACATGGGCGTCCTATACAGAATCGCGTCTATCCTGACAGATGCTTATCTCCGTCTAATCCTGCCTAACCACCCCGATTCTCTTATATCACTGCATCGGTTAGAGAACTGTGTTGCAACTGAGCTGTTTGCAGCAAGGGAATCTCCCTGCCGTGATTAGCTAAGCAGCAACCACAGTGGCAGGAAACCCCCAAAGTCCCCTCCCCCAGTGAAGTTAGACAGCAGAAGGGATGTCGACCTCATCCTGCCACCACCCCCCCATGCATTCCCCCGAACCATCTGCCAGCAAGAGGAGTGACCAATTCCTCCTGCCAGAACCCCCTGAGCAACTCCTGGCAAAAGGAATGCTCAATTCCTCCTGCCACCCCCCCAAAAAAAACCACATTCCTCCACCCAACCACGATAGGAAGGAGAGATGCCCACTCCCTCCTGCCAGAACACCCCCCTGAAACTCCCCACCTCATCCAACTTCTGACCGACCCACCCGGTGACCATTCCCTCCACCTGAGATCTCTCCAAAGGGGAGACCACTCCCCACCTACCTTGTAAACAGAAAGTTTGGCTGGAGGAAAACATACACTCTCCAACCGACAAGCCCGCCACTTGAAAATGGCGGGCCTTCCCCTAATGCCCTGATTGGGAGGGTCCTTAGGCACCTGGCCAACCGGAGTCTTAGGCCTCCTTCCCAGTGCTTTCTAGGATGTACTGGGAGGGGCCAAAACTCTGATTGTCCAGATGACTAAAGCCCCTCCCATGGAGAACAATTAAGGTTAAAAACAAGAGGGAAATGTGAGGAATCATATCAGTGTTGAATATAAGTAAAACAGAATTTGGCAAGGAAGGACCCAGAGATCATTTAGCAATCATAAGCATCTTCAAATAAGAAGCTTTTAAGGTTGCCCTTAAATTTATCTAAATTTTTCTCAGACCTTAAATGTGATGGTAATGAATTCCATATTGTAGGGGCTATAGTTGCGAATGAAGTAGCTCTACATGTAACAAGGTTCAAGGGTTTATTAAAATTTGATTTAATCGCTTATCTAATTTCTAAGTGAATTTACAATATATAAAAAAAGAACATAAATATAATAAAAATGGTATTAACAATACCATTAATAATTTAAAAATGATTTTTAAGGATGGGATATGAAGAAGGTGCTGAGAAGCAGATCTTAAAGTTCTCAAAGAATCATACGAAATAAGGAACTTGTGAATAAAAGCAGGTTCCTTGGAGTTCATAATTTTAAAGGAGATTAAAGCAATTTTATAAGTAATGCGATGGTGGATTGGTAACCAGTGTGAACTTTTTAGCAAAGGAGTGACATAGTCAAATTTTTTCTTATTCGTTTAATTTTTATGGCAGTGCTTTGTATTAATTGTAAGCGTTGGATGTCTTTTTGACAGACACTTTTAAATAAGGAATTATAATAGTTGAGTTTGGAAATTATGAGGGAGTGAATTAAAATGTTAAGAGACTGAGGATCAAGAATGCTGGTTAAGGATATGACCATTCTGAGTTTCCAAAACCAATTCTTGACAACTGCGCTAATCTGAAGACGACAGGACAGTTAATTGTCGATCATTACACCGAGAATTTTGATTGAACTAACGAAGTTTATTGGTGTGTCACACACTAGGGCAATATGGCAGAGTTTGGAAACCCCGAGGAAGAATGTGGAGAATGAAACCAGTTAGAGCAGTTTGGAATTGTTGAATTTTTTTTTTTTTAAATGTCTATGTGAGATTATTCATTTGACCTTATTGTGAGAATTCAATCCTACTGGAGAGACTGCGGGTATTGTTGGATTAATAAAGCATTATTTATATTTTTATTTTTTGCAGTCTTACATAAAGGTTTTATAAAATATATAATAGGCATACCACTTGTTTTGGGATATACTTTTTATCCTATTTGGAATGGTGGTTTCTACCTCCATTTATATAGGTTGTTATACACGTATGACTGTGTACATTTTTCATATTAGGATATCCATGTTTCTGGGTATCCTAATTTTAAGAAAATATGATATAAATATATATTTGTTTCTGTAATTTCTCTCTTTCTCCGTGGAAAGAGGGGGGGGGGGGGGAGACAATTCTAGGAGATGGAAGCAGTTGGGCATTCAGAGAATTGCATTTCCTCATCCATACTTCTCTTTTTTTTAACCTCAGTTTCATTGTGGTCCAGTGGAATGCAAAACTATATCAAAATTAAAATGAGGTTCTACCATAAGCAATTTTTAGTTTCCTCATTCTTGAGTTCCTTAACTCCTGGCGTCTAATTATGTCAAAACAGAATAAACTTTTTCCTTAATTCCAGTATTTTCCAAACTTGCCCTGGGTACCCCAATGTTGGTTGAGTTTTCGTTACATACATAATGAATATAGATGAGATTCATTTGCATACATTCGGTCTTAAGAACATATATTTTTCTCATGAACATTCCTTGTGGATAGCCCAAAAACTTGTCTGGCTGTGGAATCCAAAGGTAAACTTGTCTTGGCTGTGGAATCCAAGGGTAAGTTTTAGAAGTCCTTGGCTGTGGAATCCAAGGGTAAGTTTTAAAAGTCCAATCATAAATTCAGCCCTTTTGTCTGACGTTACCCCCCAAAAAACAAACAAAAAAACCCCCAACCCAACAGAGCTAGAGAACTTGCATACCCATGCTTTTAACTATTTTTACAAACTCTGCTACATTTTGACTCCTTTTTGTGTGTTAAAGAAATGTGCCCTTCTCTGTTTCTGCCCCATGCTCCTAGTTGATTTTGAATAGAAGGGGAGTCTCTAGGCTTTGAAAATGGCACATATCTTGAGCAGTTATTCACAGACAATGACTGCTATTCTTTTTTTTTTAACTTTATTAAATTTTCAGATCTTACAAAAAGTGCATCATGACATACATGTCATAATCATAAGAATTAAGCACTTATAAACATTCAGAAACAGTTTATCAATACTCAAAAATATCCTCCTCCCTTCCCAACCATCAAATAAAAAAAAATCAAAGAATCATATAAACATATATCCCCCTCCCACCCTCCCACTATGAGGTAGTGATTTGCGGAACTGTGCTGCATGTTAAGCCCCCATTGGATAAATATAAAGGCCGATTCTTCTTAATTATGATGGGTACAGCTATGAAGTTGATCACATGCAACTGGAAAAATTGGGACTGTATTAATGACTGCTATTCTAATAAAATAACTAGTTTATTAAAATAAGAAATCTGAAGTATGACACTCTGACACAATGCACAATGCTAGGAGATGAATTCTTGTGCAAGATGAATTGTGTTGAGATGCAAATTAGCGATCATTTTAAACACTGGTAGATGTTCCAAAGTTTAATGGAAAATATTTTTCAGACTGAATGGTTCTAGGGCTCTCCTACTCTTTTGATACAGACTTTATACCACTTCTTGATTTGTCTGCATAGGTATGAAAGAACAGTATCCTCTTTCCTGAGCTACTCTTCATTCAAGTACCAGTCTTCAAACTCTTAAACTTAACTGTGGCAACTGAGGACTTTGGAAGACTGGGAGACTGGGCATCAAAATGGCAGATGACGTTTAATATGAGCAAGTGCAAAGTGATGCATGTGGGAAAGAGGAACCCGAACTATAGCTTTGTGATGCTGGGCTCTATGTTAGGAGTCACTGCCCAGGAAAAAGATCCAGGTGTTATCATTGAAGATAAGTTGAGACCCTTAGCTCAGTGTGTGGCGGCTGCTAAGAAAACAAATAGAATGTTAGGATTTATCAGGAAAGGAATAGAAAAGAAAGATGAAAATGTTATAATGCCCTTGTATCGCTCTATGATACGGCCGTACTTCGAATACTGTGCGCAATTCTGGTCACTGTATCTCAAAAAAGATATAGCAAAATTAGTAAAGGTACAGAGAAGGCCGATGAAAATTATAAAAGGAATGGGACGACTTCCCTATGAGGAAAGGCTAAAGTGGCTAGTGCTCTTTAGCTTGGAAAAGAAATGGCTCAGGGGTGATATGATAGAGGTCTATAAAATACTGAGTGTAGTGGAAAGGGTACATGTGAATTGCTTGTTTACTCTTTCCAAAATACTAGGATTAAGGGACATGCGATAAAGCTACTAAGTAGTAGATTTAAAACAAACTAGAGAAAATGGAAAAGAAAGTGATGCAATTGCAGGTAAACAACAAAAATGTTCCTTGATTTACACAAAAATGTGTATTCTGAAGAATAAGTTAGGATATCCCCACATATCCTACATTTAAAGTGGCTCAAATCTCACACAGGTCTATCACATCAGGTGCACATGATTAGAACATCGCTATTTAGCATTTTGAAGGAGGTTTGCCTTACTTAAACCTCAGACATTTAGTTTGGTGTGCTCATGACTGCTGCTGGTGAGAGTGAACACCATGGTGAGATTAAAAGAGTGTCTGAGACCTTCAGAAAGAAGATTGTAGCAGCTTATAAGTTTGGTACAGGTTTTAAAAAGATCTCAAAAGAATTTGACATTAGCCATTCCATGGTCCATAAAATAGTATACAAGTGGAGGACTTTCTAAACAACTGCCAACATGCCCAGATCTGGCCATCCAAGAAAGTTGACCCCCAGAGCAGATTGCAAGATGTTAAAAGAAGTCTCCAAAAATCCTAAAATGTCATCAGGGGACCTATAGCAGGCTCATGCTACTGTTGATATGAAAGTGCATGCCTCTACAATCAGAAAGAGATTGCACAAATTTTACTTGCATGGGAGGTGTGCAAGGAGGAAACCTTTGCTCTCTAAGAGAAATATGAAGGCCAGACTGAAGTTTGCCAGCGAGAACGTAGACAAATACCAAGACTTCTGGAATAGTATTCTATTGGCAGATGAGTCTAAAATTTAATTATTTGGATACCAGAAAAGAAGACATGTTTGGCATACACCAAATACAGCATTCCAGGAAAAGAACCTCATGCCAACTGTGAAGCATGGAAGTAGAAGTGTCATGATTTGGGGTTGCTTTGCTGCAGCAGGACCTGGCCAGCTCACCATCATAGAATCCACCATTAATTCTACTGTGTATCAGAGGGTGCTTAAGGAACATGTGAGACCATCTGTAAGAAAATTAAAGCTGAAGCGGAACTGGACCCTGCAACACGACAATGACCTAAAACATCCCAGTAAATTCACCAAGGACTGGCTGAAAACTAAGAAATGGAGAATCCTGGAGTGGCCAAGTCAAAGCACTGATCTTAATCTCATTGAGATGCTGTGGGGTGATTTGAAACGGGCTGTACATGCAAGAAATCCCTCAAATATCTCACAACTACAAGAATTCTGCATTGAGGAGTGGGCCAAACTTTCCTCAGACCGATGTCAGAGACTGGTAGATGGCTACAAGAAGCGTCTCACTGCAGGTATTTCAGCCAAAGCGGGTAACACTAGCTATTAGGGTATAGGGTGTCCTAATTTATTCCTCAGTTAGAATATACATTTTTGTGGATATCTTTTGTTTCATAAGTAAATCAAGTACATTTTTTGTTGTTTACCTGCAATTACATCACTTTCTTTTCCAGAGATAAATAAAAAAAGATTTGACATCAATTTGTGAACATTTCTTAAGAAAGAACTGAATATTTCATGGGGTGTGGTACTGTAGTACTGATCAGAGTGGTTTACATTAAAAATTAAAATTAGGAAAGGAAAGGAACTACAAAATAATAGAAAGAAAACAGTCATACCAATAAAACAAAGACTTACACAACTCAAAATGAATATACAATGGCACAAACAATTAAGTAATCAATGTATTCATAACCAAAACATACACTAAGTGGGGCATTTTCGATAGTGCATTTAAGTTTGACTTTGGATGTATCTTGCAAGACGTCCAAATATCGGGGCGGGGCAACATCCATTTTCAAAACCACTAGACGTCTAATTTTTTTTAAATGACCTATTTGGACGCCTTGGACCCTAAGGATGTCTAACTTTTTGGCCATTTTCGATACCAAAATGTCCATTCTCAAAACATCCTAATCCTGACCATTTGTACATGAGAGGGGCCATCATAGTCATGGATTGGCCACATAGACATCCTAACAGAGCAGTGGGGCATCTTAGGAGGAATTTCTGTGAACTTCACATAAAGGGTGTAAGATGTATATCTCACCATAACTCCTTTATAATTTATAGTGAACCCCGCAAGACTCCTCCCAAACCTACTATACCTACCTGTGTAACCACCTCAATAGCCCTTATGATTGCAGGTGTCACCTATATTGGCAGTAGAGTAGGGTTTGGGTGGGTTTTGATGGGTTCATACTTAATACCATAGATGTTGTAGTTAAAGTGCTTTATGGGTCTGGGTCCTCTTCTCTATGTTTCACTAGCCCACACAAGGCTACTTAAGACACCTGAGTGCTGCTCTACTAGGCATCCCCATCCCAGATGCTGATGTTCTAGAGCTAGGCTTATACCTTTTTGTTCTCATTTTTATGTGATGGTCAGTGAGCTCTAGGGGAGTATGGGGGTGTCTTATTTTGATGCATGCAATAGTCATCTGGTCAGTTTGTGCACCTGTGTGGCACTTAGACTCTTCTAAATCAGGTCTAGCTCCGAACGTCTAAGTTCTATCCAGGATGTCTTGGAAAACATTTCATTATTTCTGCAAGATGTCCAAGTCTAATCCGACCTTATGAAAAACCAAAAGCCTACCCATAACATGCCTCCACCAAGCCCATCTTGAGATCTGGACGCACACAGGCCTGCGACATCTCGCTAGACATCCAGAAAGGCGATTTTGATTATCGTCCCTTGGACGTCCTGGCAATTAGGACATCCAAATGCCAATTTAGAACACTTTTTGGACGTTTATATATTTTTTATTTTGAGCCCCTATGTCTACCACTGGATGACAAACTCCTAAATCCATATAGACCATGCAGAGGAGGTAAGTCTTTAACAAGGTTTTAAAAGAACATAAAAATTGCCATACTGGGACAGACCGAAGGTCCATCAAGCCTAGTATCCTGTTTCCAACAATGGCCAACCCAGGTCTCAAGTAGGAATAAGCAGTGAATTTCCCTAAGTCATCTCAATAATGGCCTATGAATCTCTCTTCCAGGAAATCATCCCAAACTTCTTCAAGCACCGCAGGCTAAAATTCTTGACATTGCAAATAAAATAGTTTTCTCTTGGGTTTTATCAGCTTTGGTCCCATGAAGAACTGACAGCCGGTTCATGTCACTGAACAAAAAAATATTGTTTTCAGATTTTTCAGCAGAGAGAAAAAAAAAAAAAAGGAACAAAAGAACAGGAAAAAAAAAAGCCTGGCTCAGAAGCTTCAAAACGCATGCTACTAACAATAAGCAGAAGGCCAGCATGACAGCTGAGCTTTCTAAGGTTGTGCACTACGTCTGCTGAGGATATACTGCTCACCCACTTTAAACATTTTGTGCTATATGTTGTACTGTACTGTATTATATTACAGCTCTCTTACCCATCCCCCACCCCCATACCAGTTTAATAACTTCCTGACTTAAAAATTTCTTGATTTGACACTATTTGAGCAGAAAGGGGAAGGTGCAGTAAGCGAATATATGGAAGAGATGACATGCTTGGAAGGCAAGAGTGACAACTATGGTTTCAAAAAAAAAGAAGCTTCCCAGAGGTTGGCGTAGGAAGCAACACTGACATTGTTCTCTATCAGACAAAAATAATCACCGTGCTGCACTAAAGCCTCTCCTAAAAAGGGTAATAATGTCATGACTGGAGTATCATTTCAAGGCACTCATTGTGTCCCTCCCCCCAGCTCCTTCTGCAAAATTTATAAATATCCATGCGTATGAATAAAGCATTTTGGGACAGAACTTAGTAGCTTTCCAGCACCAGACTAGGTATCTGCAGGATAAGATAAAGCATCAAGCGTTAAATATGCCCATATCCCCTATTGGTACAGCCCACTGAATCCTACAGAAGAGCGACCTGTGTAATTAAATGCTCCACAGCTTCTTGTTACAGTATCAGGAAAGAGCGTGTGCGTGCAGATGTTTCTATCTAGGGCTGCAGAGTTTCCTAAGTCTATGCTACAGCTTCTGGTACCACATACAATTAAGCCAATTAAGATCCTGGGCATTTATTTAAAAAATGAGCATCAATAGTTCTGCCCATGGGGGGGGAAAAAAATCTTTACTACTTTGATGCTTAAGATGAGGTCTTTTTCTACTATACCATGACTCACATTGGCTCCCAATACAAGCGAGAGTACACTTCAAATTTTACTACTTACTATTTAAAGCAATAAACGGAGACAGCCCAGCCTATTGGAACAAACGACTAATTCAATCCACCTCATCCAGACATAGTTTGATTATCGGCACTTGGACGACTTGTCTTTTAGATCATCCAAGTGCTGATTTAGGCTGGATTTTAGAAGTTTATCTGTTTCGAATATGAGCCCCCATTTGTTCAGGACATAAAGTGGAGTGATAGTCAAGAGTTAAAAAGAAACCCAATATCATCAAATTTCTGCACCGTCACCCTCTCATGTATACAAATTTCATAAATCAATCCCCATCATAATAGCACAGTTATGATGTACTATATATGGACCTTCAGCAGCAGATCCCTACTACTACGGGAGAGAAATTTGCCTTTCATTACAACATTACATTCACTTGTTGAAGGAATTGAGATTTTGTTTCCAAGTGGGGAACTGAGATACGTGATTTTCTGGAGATTCTTGGAGCAGAGATTTAGAATTACAGATGGAATACATTAACTGTTCCTCAAACATTTTAAAAAATCCCCTCACTGGTATACAGTACAGATTTGAGGGAAAGTCAGTTTCCAACTATCCATAAAGCATATTTTTTACAAGTTCAAGCCTATAAATCAGATTATATCAACTCTCCTCTTTGCTTGAAATGCAAGGTAGCTATCAACACACTAGCTCATGCCTTTTGGTAATGCAGTAAAATTAAAAGTTCTGGAGGTTAGCTATTTGTTATATGCAAATCTTAAAAGTGTAATCCATAAGATTTCATCCTTTGCGGTTGGTAAGACAGTGTGAACTTATAGAATTTTAGGGGCGAGGGGCAAGCTTTAATTAAGTAAAGCTAGCACTGTAGGCAAAAATGCATTTTGCCAACACAGGACTCATGAGACAATGCTCACTTATTGTCACTAGTGCAATAAATTTCATGAGATATTAATGATGGAGCTACAGGGTACATGAGGCTCCTTTAAATAAAAGAAACATTTTTTTAAATAATATGGGAGTCTATTTTCAGTTTCTCTCTTCTAGAATATATAGTTTAGTGTTAAATAATTTATGGTACAAATATTTCTTTATTTCAAATGAAAGACCTGACGCTGTCAGTGTTTTGGCTCTTGGCCTGCCTCAGGGGTCTTTTAAATTATCATGCAATATTTCTTTCATGGAATTGCTCGTCCAATATCAGATTAAACTGCTTCCAGTGACAAATGTTTCCCGCAGTCTCTACTCAACCAGTACTTCTCTAAGGCATACATTTTCTCTAAAAAGTATTGGTTGAATAGAGACTGCGGGAAACATTTGTCGCCCTGGGTCTCTGGAAGCAGTTTAATCTGATATTGGGAAAGAAATATTGCATGATAATTAAAAGCCCCCTGAGGCAGGCCAAGAGCCAAAACACTGACAGTGTTGGGTCTTTCATTTGTAATAAAGAAGTATTTGTCCCAGTTCTGCAGGTATACACTCCTTTTTGGGAGTTATTGTGTTTTGCTGTGTATTTGGATGCCCTTTTTTGTGTGTGGTGTATTGGAGTACCCCAATATTGTACAGAATATAAAAATAGCAGATGTAAATTTGAAAAAAGAGAAACTACAAATCACTTTACAAATTAACAAAAAAAAAAAAAAATGGAAAATAAGATAATGCCATTTTATTGGTCTAATACATTTCTTAATTAACTTTCAGAGGTGAAAACCTGCTGTTACAGTATCCTGTCCTGACTTGAGGAAGGGTGATTTGGTCTCTAAAAGTTAGTCAAAAATTTATTAAAATTAGTCCAATAAAAGGATTACCTTATTTCCAATTTCTATTTATAAACGTTTATCAACACAGCTACTACACTATCCTAAAGCAAAAAAAAAAAAAAACCCCAACTACCCCCTCCTTTACAAAGCTACGCTAGCGTTTTTAGCGCCAGCTGTGGCGGTAACAGCTCGGATGCTCATAGGAATTCTATAGGCGTCAGAGCTGTTAAGTAACACAGCTTTGTAAAGGAGGGGATAAATAAATAGAAAATTATTTTCCATCTTTGTTGTTTGGTTTCTGTTTTTCTCATCTTCTCTGACCATGAAGAATCAGGTGGATGCTTTGGTAAGGAACAGTTTTCACACTTTATGGAAGCTCCGTTCAATCAAGCATACAGTACTTTGATGTCACCTCATTCAGACACCTGATTCAGTCCCTGGTCATGAGTCAATTGGACTACTGTAATATTGTTTACTTGGCAGGAACATTGAAAAACTTGCAAAGATTGTGCATTGTCCAAAAGGCAGCGGTAAGACTAATTTTCAAGCTAAAGAAGTCAGACCATGTCATTGCCTTCTTTTGCAAATTGCACTGGTTGCCAGTGGAGGCTCGGATTAAGTTTAAGTTCGGGTGCTTTTGCTATAAATCCCTATTTGGTCTTACCTCTCGTTACCTTACAAATTCATTTTCATTTGCAACTAGTAAACATACTAGATGTTCACATGCCACTTTCATTTTTCCATCAGCAAAAGCATGTAAATTCCACCAACGTCTCTTATCCTATCAGGCAGCGTTATGGGACAAAGACTTAAATCTCTTAATCATGACTTCCAGCACTTATTTAGATTTCAGGAGGCATTTGAAAACATATTTGTTTACCAAGCATATAGGAAACTAAGTTATTCTAGAGCTTCATAGTCCTGCGGTATATAAGCAGAATGTTATGCTATGTTATGTTATTTTCTTTCATCCAGCGTCTGCTCCTCTCTCTCTCTATCCCACTTTCTTCCAGTGTCTGCTCCCTTCTCTCTCCTTCCCCACTTCTATCCAGCGTCTGCTTCCCTCTCTCTGCACACAATAAACCTGAAGCACCACTCAACCTCTTCTCCTCACCTTTGCAGCGCTTTTCAAAATCACAGTTTTCTCTCTCAGAGGGGCCTAGATGTGGAAAATTCTCACAAGTTGCCCTGAATATTCTCCTATACCGCACTCCGCCCAGGCAGAAACAGGAAATTGCATCACAGGAGAAGCTTCAGGGCAGCTATGTTCAGCTTCTGACGCATCGTGGCCCCTCTAAGAGAGAAAACATTTATTTTTAAAATTGCCATGAAGGTGAGGGGAAGGGAGGGATATGTCCCGACAAGGAGAAGAGATAACCAGATCATGGGACCCCCTGGAGCTGTGGGGTCCAGGGAAGCTTCCCTATTTGACCTCCCCTAACGCCAGCCCTGGGTATAATATATTAGGGAAGGAGGGAGGCAGGGACGGAGAGTAGGATGGAGGGGGGGTGAGAGGAAGGGATTAGTACATAAATGGTTATGTATAAAATGAGGGGTTGGAAGTGCTATGATTTAAACCATACCGGTACCTCCTGAAACAAATATTTTCACTTCCCTATCCCATAAAACAAAATTCTGAATCCTATGATTGAGCAAAACACATTTTTGAAGACATTGTGGACATTTTTTTTTTCGTTAGACACATGAAACTACATTAGGCCCTGGAATTAAATGTACAGTTTAAGCATGCAGTATTCCAGAGACTTAGTGGTCCTAAAACTGGGTTTTGTTAAGTGAGAAAACGTAAGCCTATCTTGTTGAGAGCAGCACCATAGATGTGAATGAAAATCTCAAATTGTGGTATAGTGGATTAAGGTACTGCCTCCCTGAATGTGCCCTTTCACCTCTAACCTTCTTCAACAACCTGAGATAGAACAGATGGAGGAACACATCAGCTTCAATCATAGAACTGGAAAATGTCAGAAAGAAACAAAGTTCCCTGGAAATCAGAACCCCTTGATATACAACAGTACTGGGTACATATTTCAGGGTCTCAAGGCTGCTTGAATCAACAGTAACAGAGGAGAAATGTTGAGATATCTCCTCTTGTCAATATACTCTAAGCTGAACTGCCAAAAGTTAAGTCAATTAGAAGCAAATGAGTCTGGAAATTTTAGCACAGGTTGATATGTTAGCTTAAAAAAAAAAAAGAAGAGTTGATTCACCTCAATTGAGACCATAAAGGAGGCCATGGAAAACAGATATTTGGAATGGGCAGCAAAAAATTGCTAAGCAGGGCACTGGAGCAGAAACATCAAACGCTTATGGGGCAGAAAGTTTGTATCTTCTTAGACCTAGCCTAATGGTTAGGGCAGTGGACTGAGAACCAGAGCACCCAGTTTTGATTCCCACAGCAGCAACTTGTGATTCTGGGCAAGTCACTTAACCCTCCATTACGCCAGGGACAAAATATCTGTATAGAATATGTAAACCACTTTGATTGTAACCAAGAGAGGCAGCATATCAAATCCCATCTTCTTTCCCTGTACAAAAGTGCATAGGACATGCAAAACAAGTTTTTTTTTAAATTTATAAATTTAATACATTTACAATATCAAAAACAAGTTTATTGCAGTACATCATGGGGACCACTCTTTTGGCACTTCATGCACATTAAATAATCTTATCAATGTTTAAGATATTAGATATTAGGAAAATTGATAATTATTTATCTTTTGAAAGTCACTTAAAATGCTTCCATAAGTTTACAGCCGTGTATAATAATGGTTAATTTTTGTGTCTTTTTTTAATGAAAGGTTCAAATTATTTTATTGTATTCCTATGAGCATTGGAGCATTTGCCTTACTGGCCTGTAATAGAAACCTCTACCAAGATTTTGTAAAAGGAGCTCTAAATTGGGGGGCTATGATTTGCACTCATGTTTGCTATGCAGTTTTTTTTGTCTTTGTATATTAGTTACTGGATTGCTTATTCATATGGTATATTTGTTATTTATAAGTTATAAATACATTTTTTAAAAAGTGGCATACAGACAATGCTGGAGGACAAGCATATAATACACATGTGGAGGGGCATAATCGAAAGGGACGTCTAAGTCCATTTACGTCCATCTCGCAAGTCGTCCAAAGTTAAAAAGAGCCTAAGACACATTTTCGAAAGAGACGTCCAACATTTTTTTACTTTCGAAAATCGTTTAATTATACGTCCTGTTGATCTGATCGTCCAAGCCGCTAAATCGTCCATCTTTATACCACATTTCCGTCCAACTTTCCATCCAAGTCCAAAACGCCTAGAACAAGCCCTGTTGGACGTGGGAGGGGTCTGCAAAGTGATGGACTGCACACCCAGACATACCACCTAAATAGTGGGCACTGCTGTGAACTTCACAAAAAGGGTGCCATGGCTTCTCCTCTCTACAGCTCCCTTATAGGTGACAGTGAGCCCCCCCAAACCACCTCCAGAATCCCCTAGACCCATTTATCTACCAACCCAATAGCCCTTATGGCTGCAGGAGCCACTTATATGCCAGTAAAAAAAAGGTTTTGGAAGTGTATAGGGGAGTGCACATGTTTAAGTATCAATGCAGTGATTACAGGGGTTTATGGGCATGGCCCCTCTTCTCTATGGGTCCCTAACCCACCCCCAAGATGACTTAAGCTGCCTCTGAGCTGGACAACTAGGCTTTCCTATGCCAGGCGGCCAGGTGATGATGGTCTGGAGGCTGAAATTTAAAGTTGTGAATACAATTTTTATGGGGGGGTTGGTGATCACTGGGGTAGTGTGTGTGTGGGGTCTGTGTTATGTGTTTGAAGTCCTTATCTGGTGAGTTTAGGTGGTTTTTTGTGACTTAGACTATGTTTTACATGGTCTAAGTCACAACGTCCAAGTTCCGTCTAAGCTCTGTTGTAAAACTTTCGGTTTTACATGCTGTACGACTAAGTCTAAGCCAGCCTGCGTCCCGCCCAACTCCCGCCTTCGACACGCCTCCCGAACTGCCCCGTTTAGCTTTGGACATTGAGCGGCACTATGAAGGCCTAGGTCGTTTAGAAATACGTCCAAAACCCATTTTTATTTTCGGCGCTTGGACGTTTTTGAGAAATGTTCGTCCAAGTGCCGACTTAGGCCGGTTTTTGGACGTTTTTCTCTTTCGATTATGAGCCCCATAGCGTACCTTAGTAAAAGAGGGGAAAATCTTTTTTTTTTAATATATGAACAATTTATAATTTACTTGTTATCTATAGGTATAGTACGGTAACATGTTGGTGTGATTTTTTTTGTTTGCTTTATTTGTATTTTAGATATTTATATATGCCCCTGATTTAGACATTAGCTGTAAAATGGCTGCTCTTTTTAAATAAAGTGACTTTATTAGAAATACTTGAAGTTCCAGAAGATAATTTTCTACCATTTTCTCAAGTTTACTATCTCCCCAGTAAAACTCCGCATCAACAACAACCTGGCCCTAATGAAGAACAAGCATTGAATATAACTGAGATCTCGAAGAAGTCAGACAAAGATGTGGTAACACCTGCAACTTTAGTAGCCACATTGGCTCTTTCTATTGAGACTATTTCTAAAGAATAAACAGAAGGAATTTCTTGGATGCAAAATTCAAATGTTCCCTGATGTTTCAAGGGAAACTCAAAAACATAGATGTGATTTTCTTCTTTTGAAACCGGGGGTCACCTCATTGGGGGCTACTTTTTATTTAAGACATCCTTGTAAGTGCATTGTCCGTTATCATTCCATTAAATATGTATTTTTTGAGCCTCAACATTTGATTAATTTTCTGGCTATGTCTCGCCTGGACAAGAAGAAAATTTAAGCTTGGGCTCTAAAAGAAAATAGTAACTCCCTTCCCGATCTATAGGTATATTATTACTCCTTTCTGATTGTTTCTCTTGATTTTCTCGCAATTAAAATCTTGGCTCTAAAGAGGACTTGAGTTAAATTTACCATAACAGTTTTTCTTGTAAACTGCTTAATTTTTAAAGTATGGATCTATATGATTGTAATATGCTTGGTTAAATTTGCTTTCTGTACAAGTTTTACTTGATATTATATTGAAATCAATAAAAATACTTAAATATAAATAAAGTGACATACGTATGCCTCTCCTCCATCCTTTTTTTTTTTTTTTTTGTCTGTGGGGTCAAGACAAACTTTGGAAAGAGTCTGTAAATGCTGAAGTGTGCAGATTCAAATATAGGAACTCATTTTTGGCTACTTGCCCTTAGTTCCATTTCAGTTTTTTTATGTACCTTTGCGCAAAATCATTTGCATGGACATTACTGCATTTGCTTGCTGAGTGTGATTTTCTTGCCTTCTTCTGTAGAGGACCAGCATCAATGGAACAAGTCTGCAACCTCTTCCCTTCAATACCTGTTCTGAGTATACATATGTAACAACTGAGTATACATATGTAACAACTGAGAAGCACCACATCTACCATGGCAAGTGCTCACTGCACTTCATACATAAGTATCTTATGTTTCCAAAACACTTTTCAGGAGCAGGAGTGTGGTGCCACTTGGTTTATAGTTCCTCCGACATCTCCCTATTCTTTGACCTCCCTGAAATGAACAATGCAGTTTGGAATGCTTATTTCAAATACGAGTACGTCTATGTACTTAGACTTATTAAATATGGAGTTGCAGAGCACAGTTATTGTATAAAAGCATTGCTGCCTAAGAACTTTAGGGTGGTCTAATAAAATAAAAAATATACGAGCACTTAAAAGTACCCTAAAGGGATGTAAATGATTAGTATTAGACAGGTAACTGAACCATGCAATTTTCTTTCATGATCACCCTCCACAGCAACTTAGGAGTAGACAGGACTTCAAGACAAGGAAGCACTGGTCATAGTGTTTCCTCTCACCCCCCCCCCCCCCCCTACTTTCTAACACTATCCTGCTTCCTTTAACTTAAATTCTGCCCTGAATGGCAGGTTCCAGACATCTTGTTATCAGTCAATTTCAGGAAAGAAGTGTTATCTGGTGCCATAATACGGACACAGGAAGTAGGGAGAAGACATTGATAGCAGATGAGGATACTGCTTTCCTTTTTAGCTGTGAAATCTCTTTCATCTAGGATGGGGTGGGGGGGAGGGGCCTTCACTTGTGTTTCTGGAATATACCATACATCAGCTGTATTGTCATTATTGTTATTTACAGGGGCTATAGAAAAGGGAATGCGTTGGGAAGACTGTCACAAGGAAAAACAGAGATGACCAATTTTTAGTTTTATTTTGTTCTAGTTTAAAGTTTATTAAAAAGTCAATTAATCACTCATCAAAACTTCTAGGCGATGTACAATTCAAGATGTTGATTGTGTTCAAAGAGAAAATATTTCAAATAAAGCAGTTGGAACAATCCATACATTTTCTAAATATATTTGAAAAACATATATTTGAAAAACATATGTTTGAAAATATATTTGAAATATATTTGAAAAACATAAGTGAACAGTTCTAAATATATTTGAAAAAATATATTTGAAAAACATAAGTGAACAGTTCAAAAATGTCTGGGCACATGCTCACAACATTGTTATTAAAAAGTACTGCTTGCAAAACGAGGAAGAGCAGTGTTGAAAACTGGAAGCAGATACAGTAAGGGCAATGAATCTTTAAGTTAGGCTGTTTTATCATATCCTTTAAATCCTTTACATATGGTCTCCATCTTTTCCAACCAGCTTCTTATAAATCGTAGGGTTGCCATATATCTCCAGAAAAAAAGAGGACGGATTGAGACATTCAGATTTTACTTCCATGGAAGTAAAACCCGGATGTCTCAATCTGTCCTCCTTTCTGGAGCCATATGGTAACCCTAAGCCAGAGGTCAGCAAGTCCTTTTAACAGCATTATAGACGCTGTGGAGCCATATTAGCATAGCTTGGTGCTATGAGGAAAGTATTTGTGAAGATGACTATTACTGAGACCTGAGGTAAATTTTGCGAAACATGCATGTTGGCTATGGGTCAAAACTTAATAAATTAAAAGAAAAAAAAGGAAAAGTTTTCTAAACAAACAAATTTGATCTTATGAAGAAGCTTAGCAGTGAATGTGCAGAACAAAAACATGCCATTTTAAGTACAGCTTTTGAAAATGTTTATTAAGATAACAGTAAATGAGAAAATAAGTATTTGCAGTGGCATACCTAGGGTATGTGGCACCCGGGGCCCAACATTTTTTGATACCCCCATAAAAAAATATTTTTTGTAATAACCATGAAACGAAATAAATGGTCAGAATAGAAACAGGCAGTGAAAGTTTCTTTTATTGAACCTCATATATGTAACCATTATTCCAAACATAACAAAACATAAATTATGTCTGAATTGTCATGACATTAGAAGTACATATGGAATAGTTGCAGGTGATGCTTGGGACATTTCTGATTGAGTTAGTTCGGTTTTATGTGTTTTTCGAATAGAAGGGTTTTTATTTCTTTTTTGAAGGTTTTGTAGTCTGTGGTCGAGGTCAATAGGTTGTAGAGTTGGGGGTCGAGTGTTGCAGCTCGAGTGGCTAGGAGGTTGTCGTACAGTTTTTTCTTTTGACGTTTTTGGTTGGAGGGTGTGTGAATGGTGTGTGGGTTCTCCTATGTCTAGTTGAGGTGGATTGAACTAGTCGATTGTTCCAATAGGCTGGGCTGTCTCCATTTATTGCTTTAAATAAAAGGCAGGAAAATTTGAAGTGTATTCTCGCTTGTATTGGGAGCCAATGTGAGTCGTGGTATGCCTCTGTGATGTGGTCAAATTTCTTCAGTGAGTGGACCAGTCTTAGGGTTGTGTTTTGTATTGTTTGTAGTTGTTTTATCATGGTTGTGGAATCTTGACTGTTTTTCCTCCATTTTCTTTCTAGTTGTCTGCATTGTCTTTTTAGTAGGAGTAGTTCATTACTCTGGGAGTTGGTAAGTATGAGAGAGAAAGATGAATGTAGGCAAACTTGTTGGGGACAAAAGACTTTTCACAAGGTACATGAGAAAGAGAGGAGGAATAGGAATAGGAATAAGATTGGAAAGGTGGCAATTTGAACCAGTGGGGTAAGAGTTTAAAGAGTTAGGATTGGGAACGATAGCCCAAGCAGAGGAAAGCAAACAAGAGAGAGAGTATGGAGAACGAAACGGAGATGGCTGAATGAAAAGACCAGTAAAAGCCATCACATTGTTTCAGATCAACTGTGAAAAATATGATCTACTCTGGTATTTGCCAGCTACTTGTGATGCAGACTGCCCAAGGAACTTGGCTTGACATAGCATGGCTTATCTTAAGAACATGTGAGGAAAGTGGATACTGGGAGAGGTGAAAGAAAGAGGAAGATAGGTAAAAAAAAGGAGACATTCAAAAGTTTGGGAACCTCTATTCTAGGGATCCTATACTGTTAGTATATCCATTTTTAATGGCCTGGCTTCTGAACACCAAAATAAACTTATTTAGCTGAAGAAATTAGTTCCCCCCCCCCATTCCACACACATTAATTCTCTTCCATTTTTATTCCCATTATAAAAAACACTAATAAGTTCCCAGAAAAAAAAATACATTAAAATAAGAAGTGAAAACAAAGGCCCTTAGAGATGAGAATATAACATAAGAATAGCCTAACTGGGTCAGACCAATGGTCCATCATGCCCAGTAACCCATTCTCATGGTAGCCAATCCAGGTCACTAGTACCTGATCAAAACCCAAAGAGTAGCAACATTCCATGCTACCGATCCAGGGCAAGCAGACGCTTCCCCCATGTCTTAATAACAGACTATGGACTTTTCCTCCAGTGGGGAAAAAGAACCCGATGTTCACGTACAGAATGGGGGGAACACCGCTAGGGGTCAGTAACCTGGAGAGAGACCTGGGAGTGATGGTAGACGCAACACTGAAGGCATCGGCGCAGTGCGCCACAGCCTCAAAGAAAGCAAACAGAATGTTGGGTATCATTAAGAAGGGTATTACGACCAGGACAAAGGAAGTCATCATGCCGCTGTATCGTGCAATGGTACGGCCACATCTGGAGTACTGTGTCCAGTACTGGTCGCCGTACCTCAAGAAGGACATGGCAGTACTTGAGGGAGTACAGAGAAGAGCGACTAAACTGATAAAGGGAATGGAAAATCTCCCATATACCGACAGATTGAAGCAGTTGGGACTTTTCTCACTAGAAAAGCGGAGACTTAGAGGAGACATGATAGAAACCTTCAAGATCCTGAAGGGCATAGAAAAAGTAGACAGGGACAGATTTTTCAAATTAAGGGGCACCACAAGTACAAGGGGGCACTCGGAGAAATTGAAAGGGGACAGGTTTAAAACAAATGCTAGGAAGTTCTTTTTCACTCAGAGGGTGGTGGATACATGGAACGCGCTCCCAGAGGCTGTTGTAGGCAGCAAAACATTAAATGGTTTCAAAGAAGGTTTGGATAGATTCCTTGAAGAAAAAGGGATTGAAGGGTATAGATAGGTATAGATCACTTCTCAGGCGATGGGCCTGATGGGCCACCGCGGGAGCGGACCGCTGGGCAGGATGGACCTATGGTCTGACTCAGCGGAGGCAACTTCTTATGTTCTTATGTTCTTATGAATCTGTCCAAACCTTTCTTAAAACCAGCTACGCTATCTGCTTTTACCATAACTTCTGGCCACTTCATTTTTAAGCTTAGATCTTTCCTTCCAAACAGAGACCTTGCTAGATGTCAAATACAGAACAAGGTAATTTCACATGGACTTAGCTGTGCAGGAAATGTGAATCTCCTCATACACCCACCATATAGTGCAAAAATGTGCAAAGGTCTGTTTTTTTCTTTCGATCACTACATAACCTAATGCCACACAAGCAGCGCTGTTTGCAAACATATTCTGAAAGTCAATGCTAAGGTTAACAAAGTTTCCTTCCTTGGACCATAAGGAGATACTGACAAACCACTGGAAGAGATCCCAAAACAACTACCCTGGCACAACACCCAAGGACCTCCTCAGTGTGTGAACCAGTTGTGTGGAGTGGACTAACTTGGGGTGGAAATGGGCGCGGAGTTTGCTCAGGGAGCCTATGAGTGTCGAGAGCAGCGCTGGGCATTCAGCGCAGCTCCCTGCGCTAAAAACTGCTATTGTGCTTTAGTAAAAAGGGAGGGGGGTATTTGTCTATTTTTGTATAGTTGTTACTGAGGTGACAGTGCATAGAGTCATCTGCCTTGACCTCTTTGAAAAAAACCCAGAATAGGAATGATAATTAACATTTTCTCAGCGTACAGTGTGCATTGTGGTTTTTTTTAAATTTTATTGTTGATAGATCATTTTGACTTGGTCATTTTAAAAGTAGCTAACAAGTCATTTTAAAAGGGGTGCTCGCAAGTGTGGGCACCCCTGAGCTAGAGCGTTGAAGCTGCATGTTTCTGCCGTAAAGGTAATCTCTGACGCAACCAGAAGTTGCATCAGAGATGACCTTTAAGGCAGCCATATGCAACTACAACGCTCCGGCTGCTGTAAGATGGCAGTTTAGACATCGCCGGCCACAGGGAAGGGAGGTTTGTCAGACCGGGCTTGTTGTCTGGGGAGGGGGGGGAGAAAACGCCACGAAGGAAAGGGTCATGGAAGGAGAAAGGGAGGAAAGGTGGGGTGGAGAGGAAAACAGGGTAAAACAGAGGGGGGAGAAGGACGCTGAAAGCACATGGGGAAGACAGAGTGGGAAGAAGATGCTGAATGGAAATGGGAAACAGAGAGTGGGGAGAAGACGCTGAAGGGAAATAGGGGAAGAGAGAGTTGGGAGAAGATGCTGGCAGGGGAGAAGACAGAGATGCCAGACTATGGGAGGAGCGGAGGGAAGAAGATGGATGCCAGACCAATTTGGAAGGGGGGGGGAAGGGAGAGCACAGAAACAGAGCAAATGGAAGATGCAGAGAGAAGAGAGTAACAAGAAGATGAGGAAAGCAGAAACCAGAGAAGACAAAGGTAGAACAAAAATTTTCTATTTATTTATTGCTTTAGGAGACATGTGTCACTATTTCTGTGGTGTTGCATTGTATGCAGAGACCAGCTTCTTGCTGGTTCAATTTAACCTTTGTCTATGCATTTCTATTTTATCCCCCCTTTTTCAAAATGTGGAGCATTTTTTAGCGCCAGCCGTGGTGGTAGCAGCTCTGATGCTCAGAATTCTATGAGAGTCAGAGCTGTTACCACTGTGGCTAAAATCCACACTACAGTTTTGTAAAAGAGGGAGGGGTTAGTTTGTGATGACATATTCCATACTAGGCGAAGGTGTTTTCTGTGTTCTGTGTGTTCGAAAGACATGGTTTTCTGTTAGGATTGACAGTGTAGGATTGATCTGTGCTGGTCTGGCTTGTTTAGTTTTACAATGGGTGTATTGATGTTGTATTGCTCACTGCAGTATGCAGTATGCTGCCTTTTCCTAGGTACTCATGTGTGACATGTGGCTTGTTACTAAAAATCATATTTTTCGTACAGATGGGGGGGTGCCAAAAAATGATGGGTCCCGGGTGTCAAATATGCTAGGTACGCCACTGTGCGTAGTGCTTGGTCTTACAAGCACTTTAGAGCTCAATTGAAAACTCATCTTTTTTCAAAATATTTAGCGAACTAATTTGAATCATCCTTAGGTTATGTTATTTGTAATCTTTTGTTCACTGCATTGAATTTACGGTTATGCGGTTTGTAAGTACGATGTTATGTTATGTGTCCTTGTTATTTCTTTATCTACCAAAGACATTAGCAATGGTGTCTGGCCACTAGGAATAGATAAGCCCAGGCCTATGAGCTTAACAGATAATAATTCAAAGCTTTTACGTCACTTTCTCCTGCCCCAGCATTACACCTCCTCCTGAAAATGACCACTAATGATCAAAATAGCTGTCCTTTTTGATTGAATTTTGGTAATTTTAAAAAATTATATTATTTCAAATTAAATTTAAAAAAACAAAGCTTTATATAAAATACAGCTGTTAATATATGGAAATACACTAACCCAAGAAAAAGTTTAAATGGCAATAAGGTAGGTGGGGATGGGGCATGAGCCTTGCAATCTTCAGAGACTGAACTAGAAAATGAGTAATAAATAGCCAGACATCAATCTCTATTTCATCATACTTACTTTGGATCTTCTAAGACCCAGCAGATAAAAAAAGATATGTAACATTACTTAAAATCATCATACCAATTAAGATTTCCTTGTAAACATATCTAGCACCTAAAGCCAATACCTCTAGTCTCATATGCAGAAACATTTTATATCTCTCTTGTGTTCATGTAGAAAGATCCAAAGAAATCCATACTCTGTCACTCAAGAACATAGATGAAGCAGTTTGTCTCAGATAAAGCCTATGTAAAGCATTGTTATCTTGTAAAAAGTCAACGGATACCTCACCCAGCATTCTTTGCAAAACAGCTGAGACATTTAAACTATCAGAAGACAGTTTCATAACCATAGGACAGTGTCATGCAAACTATATTTTGCTCCAGCATACTAATGGAGCAAATGTTTTTTCTGTGGCATACCCACAACCCCATCCCACTCTACCTCCAGCCCCGGCCCACACAAACCCTATCTCATTTTCCCTGAGCTTGGGGCCTCCGAGCATGCACGGACATTGACGTGATGAAATCGCACACATGCGCACGATGTCATCATGTCGATGTTCACTAAAGGAGGGACGGCTCCTTATTCTACTCTGTGCTTAGGCATAATGAAAGTGAAAAATACTCAGGTATAAAATTTTGCTTTACCCAGGAGCTGCTGCATGAACATCTTGCTCAATTGCCGTCTTGACCTAGTGAATTTGTATGCAACTCTGTTATGGCTGTTCAAAAAGTTTAAATGATATGTACTTTACACTGCTACTTCTCTCTTGAGATCAATTCTATTTACTCTTATTTATTTATTGAGATTTATCAACCACCTTCATGAAGAGATTCACCTAAGGCAGCAGGTACAGTTTAATACTTCTAGTAGGTCTAAGACAGACATGGGCAAACTACGACCCGCAAGCCATATCCGGCCCGTTTAGTTTTTTAATCTGGCCCGCTGACCATCCGAACCCCGCCGACCGCAAGCCCTGCATACCTCGCACCAGAGCAGCGTTGGGCCAGCAGCATTCTAAACTGGCTGCTTTGCGGCCTTCTGTTGTCAGGGAATTCCCTCTGCCACATCACTGATGATGTCATCAGTAACGCAGTACATGGAAAGCCCTGACGAAAGAAGGCCGTGAAGCAGCCTGTTTAGCGTGCTGCCGGCCTGACGCTGCTGTGGAGGGAGGTATATAGGGCTCGCGGTCGGCGGGGTTCGGGAGAGAAGGATGGAGGGTCAGTGGGGTGGGGGCAGGTGCTCAAGGGTTCTGCTGCACAAGGAATGGGAGGGAGGGAGGGAGGGAGGGAAGGATGGAAGCTGGGCAAGGGTTCTGTTACTGGTTATGGTGAATGTACAGTAATATCTATCTATTTTTAACTTATACTGCAGCTGGTAGCCCTACTCAACATCTGGCAGATTATTTTATACTGTTTATTTTTTAAAATTGTAAACCAATATGAGCTCATATATTTCAAAGCTGGAAAAATGATACAGAATTTTAAAAAAATTACCGGTACTCAACTTTTCCCTTTCATAGCAATTTTATCAATGTGGGATTAGATTTCTGTTTAAGCCTTCTGCCTACAGATGATGCCTGTATTCCATTTCCAAACCCCTTCCTGCCCTCCATCCCTAGGATCTAGCACTGTTCCCTCCATTTCCTATAGTCTAAGCCATGTATTCAGAATTGCTCCTTCCCTCTCCTAAGTAACACACAGCTAGCTAGCTAGCATGGTCCCTTCCCTACTCCCCCCCCCTAGAGTTACCAGATTTCCTCTTTAAAAAAGAGAACACCTGGGCTTACCCCATTCTGCCCCTAGCCCTGTCTCCACATGAACCGTGCATCTCCTTCTCCAAGCTTGGGGGGGGGGGGGGGTGTCTAGCTGTCCTCTGCACATATGCAAAGGGCCTCCAGACTCGTCCCCAAGTTCGGGGCCTTCCAAAACCTGGACAAACTGGAACCTTGAGAGTCCTCTGAAAAGAGGACATGTCCGGATTTTCCTGGACAGCTGATAACCCTACCCCCCCTTTCAGTATCCAAAATCACACCTCTTCCATTCCTACCCCTTTGTTGCTGCTGCACTTTCTCCATTGCCCTCCATGAGGCCATCGCTAAAGCACGGTGAGAGCTGCCAGTACCGCTCCCATATTTGTGCCACCTTAAGAATACCTAGTTTGTCTAGTCGTAGGACTGGCCCAGCAAAAAAGGGGACTTGTAACTAAACCTGTTTTGTGAGCTCACCTCCTAATACATTGTGGTACTCTTACCATCTAAAATTAATATTACAGGTGCAAGAATGCATTAGGATGAAGTTGTAAAAAAACCCAACAACTCTCTTCCTCCTGCAATGTATTCTATCCAGTAACCGGAGAAAGGATTCATTTCATTTATTAAAAATTTACAGACTGCCTTATACCAAAGCAGTGTACACAAGTGCATGCATACCGTAATATTGAAACAAGCATCATTATATTAAAACTAGCACATGTGCAACCATCCAGATCAGTCAGTTCCTATTGCTTAAAGCAGAACTTCTGGATTCTCCCATAGGGTCTGAGAGAAAGCTGCATTTGTTCATAGGTGGAATAGAAATATGCAAAATAATAAAACTGATTTCCTAGCTGGAATTACTGTCATACAGTTCTTGCTGGTCAAAAAGCAAAAGTTATTTTATGATGTGAGCCTGTTCCCAAAAGTGCGACCATTAAACTTGTATGTGCAGGTGACTTGAACTTTTCTCTCTCCTTAATCTCTGCCCAAACTGATTGTTAGGTTTTAACTTATGAACGTTAAGATCATGTGGTTGTGGGTATAAGAGATGATGTCATCACTAAGTAGCACATTCTGAGTAGTCTTTTTCTCTAATGCTAAGGATTTTCATGAGACAGGTAAAAGCCTGTAGTATGAGGAGAGCAAAGCAAAACTTCTGTGCCTAAACCTATGGCCACTGAATAAGACAGCCTCTAGGACGAACATGTTTACAAAAGAATGAAAAGTCATCTGCCTAGAGGTCAAAAGGCTTGGGCCAAATTCCAGCCCTAAGTGTTGTTACCCTAATGAATTATGCTGGCTAAGCCAGAGAATAAATTCTAGATACAGAAAGATTCTTGGATTTTTTTTTCCACCCATTCCAGTTTTAATTTGTTGCATTACCTCTATGTTTTGCTTTTTCTTACGTGAGCTGAAATACCCTTTGGCAAGTTAGAACCACTCCTGCTTGCGCTGGACTGAAATCATTCTCCAGAACTGCGTTCGAAGAACTGTGTACGCCCATGCACTGTTGCCTTGTATCCCCAAAGGCCATTTATCTAACAGAGATAATTATAGCCTCAGAGAAATTACAAGTTTGTCATTTCCCTGTCAAGTAAACTGATTTACTTCGAGCACAGTCCACTACACCATCTGCCTGACCTCCCTTCTAAGAACCTATGGGACCTGAAATGGGAGCTGCAGCCCACCACCACCACCACCAAAGAATTACAATGATAAAAACCAGAACGAAACCAAAAGCAAATTCAGAAAGCATTGGACAAAAAATATCTCATGACAGACTCCTGAAGACAACATCCTATCGTGGATTTGGAAATGATAAAAAAACCAAACAAAAAATAGAGTAGGATTAAATGGTAATTTTTCTCATCGTAGAGTATTGCAGCAATTTGTTCTGGAACCAACATTTTTTTAAAAAACTATATATATATATATATATATATATATATATATATATAAATGATCTGGAAATAAGAGCAATGAATAAAGTCAAATCTTCAGAAGATGCCATATTGCAGGTAAACCTTGTGGGACTGGGAGACTCAAGAATCCAAACAGCAGATGAAATTTGATGTGGGCAACTGCAAAGTGACAAAAGCTGAGTGGTTTTGATTTTTTTCCCCTGTTTTTGCCTTTCCAACTGCACAGTGATGCATGCCGGGAAGAATAACTCAAATTACAGCTACACGATGATTGGTTCCACATTAGGCATCATGATCTAGGAGAGATGCTCAGATATGACCAGGTGACAGCAGAGGTAAATCTCAAAACAATAGTGCCTAAAAAATCATATACTATTAAATTTAAGCACAAGCATAAAAACAGAGAAAACCATATAACATATAGTGATAATTTGTGATGAATGTGCTCAGTACCCCCACATACACCGGTCATCAGAAATGAAGACCAATGGAACGGAGAACCATCATAGCAGCATTCAGTTCTCCATTATACCAATACCCAGTATGCAAAAGATTAGCAAATAGAGCAGTGTAACAAATATGAGTTCATATCAGAGTACTAAATACTAAAACTAAGTAACCATCAAAAAATAAAATGAAAGAAAGGGTTACTTATCTGAACACTGCTGTATCTGAGCAGTATTTAGCACTTTAGTATGAACTCATATTTGTTACCCTGCTCTATTTGCTAATCTTTTGCATACTATGAGGCATTTCAACAACTGGGTATGGGTATAATGGAGAACTGAATACTGCTATGATGGTCCCTCCTGTCAGAACCCCCCCCCCCCCCAAACATCGCAGGCATTCCCCCACCGGACCCCACCCACCTCTCCGGACCCCATCAGTCTCCCCCCCCCCCCCCCACGGGAGTTTTTTTTTTTTTTTTAAATGAGCGTCCTGATTGGCTAGTTAGGCAGCAGTTGGCTGTCTACAACCGGGACACCCTTTACAACTACACAGGAAGACACATTTTGGCAGCCTACTACATATAGGTAGTTCCTTTCATCATGATTAGTCATGCTGAGGTGGCACTGACATGGGTGGGAGGGGCCGATTATTGAGGTTGGGGCACACTAAGGGATCAAAGGGCAGCTGGAAGTTGGAGACAGCTGCTGTAACCCAGTGTAAGGATGTTTGACTGGGCAATTTTTGGTGTTAGGACTATCTGGGATTATTTGGTACTTGGATGTAAATTGAAATATCACGTTGAGTTTTGTTGTTTTGTTTGCTGCTCAGTTATTTTTGCTGTTTTTGTTTTGACTATTACTATTTTTCATACATTTTTTATTGTTGTAAGGCAGTTTAGTATGTCTAGGAAAAACTTTAAAATAATTTTTTAAAAGGCATGAAGGAAAGGCTCCCAAGTCCTCCCCTCCCTCCACCGAGTATGCTTAGGGCTGGCTGTATTCTGGACGAGTCATCCAAAATGACCAGCAGAAGCAGCACAGGAAAGACAACACACAGAGGTTGCTCTATTCAAAAAGAGCTTGAACAATAATGTTTTCTTATATAAATATACTAGTCGGTAGAAAGTAATCTGTAGTAACAATCGATTATTTAAAACATGTAAAATAATTTAGGTTGTTAATTCTAAAGTATTTAAATAAATAAAATTAATAAAAATGCAATGAATTTAGATTGAAATAAGTTAAATTAACTGGAGGTGGTTCCCCGGAGTCTTCATTCATAGCAAGAACAGGAAAGTTTTGGGTTTAAAAATAAATAAACAATATATGTATGAAAATATAGGCAATTACATTTTGCTATTTTCTCCTTATTTTTGTTCTTATAGTGCTGGCAAATACAAAATGCTCTTTTCCTGAAGAAGCTCTTTGTTTAAAGTGAGAGCGAAACGGAGATCTTCTGTCGTTTGTTTCTAAACGGCTGGGTAGAAAAACCACACTCGAGCTAAGTACTATAACGATAATAATAGAAATTTAAGATAAGGATAAAAAAAATGAATTCAGAAAAATGAATTACAAAATGAATTATATGCAAAACAAGATTTTACATAAAATAAATTAAAAAGTACAAAAGAGACAAATAGACCGATGATAGCTCGCAAGAAAGTCATGAGCAAGACTTGTTCTAATGGCAAAATAACCGCGGGCACTTAAGATCCAAAGTCTCTAGTCTAATTTCATGTATATGAATTTCTTGGTCTAGCATTAGCCTATTTTTAGGAAGATATTGGCTTAATTAAAACCATCTACTAAACTCTGGGCTTGTGTAGCTTCCTAATAACTACTTCCCAGTGGCATAGCAAGGGTGAGAGGTGTCCGGGGCAGTGGCACCTCTTCCTGCCTTCTTCTCCATCCCCACCCCATCCGCTCCTTCCCTGTGCCAACCTGCTCTGTGCATGCGCCCCTTCCCCCGTAACCTTTAACATTCCCAGCATGAGCAGTAACCTAACCTGCTGCTCGCACTAGCGTTGGCTCTTCCTCTGACATCACTTCTTAGACACGGGTTAGTTTTCAAGGACCTATCATGTCATAGAATGTCTGGGCGGTTGTATCCATACGCACACAGATGCTCATAACATTGACAGACTCTTGCATACACGACATAGATGTGATCCATTCTACCATATACTTATGAAGGGAATTTTTTTAAAAATAAAGTACATAAGCACATAAGCATGGCCTCTGCCGAGTCAGACCATAGGTCCATCATGCCCAGCAGTCCGCTCCCTCGGCGGCCCCCCAGGTCAATGACCTGTAGTGATCTATTACTCAAGAGCATTTTGTCTTGTATAGTAACCCTCTAATTGTACCCCTGGATTCCCTTACCCCTCAGGAATTCGTCCAATCCCTTTTTGAAACCCAAAACCGTACTCTGCTCAACCACCCCCTCTGGAAGCGCATTCCAGGTGTCCACCACCCTCTGGGTAAAGAAGAACTTCCTAGCATTTGTTCTAAACCTATCTCCCTTCAATTTTTTTGAGTGTCCTCTAGTTCTTGTTGCCCCCGCCAGTCTGAAGAATCTGTCTCTCTCTACTTTCACTATACCCTTCATGATCTTATAAGTTTCTATCATATCCCCTCTAAGTCTCCTCTTTTTCAGGGAAAAGAGCCCCAACTTCTCCAGCCTCTCAGCATACGAGAGGTTTTCCATGCCCTTTATCATTTTTGTCGCTCTTCTCTGGACCCTCTCGAGTATCGCCATATCTTTCTTTAGTACGGCGACCAGTACTGGACGCAGTACTCCAGATGCGGTCACACCATTGCCCTGTACAGCGGGAGGATAACTTCCTTGGTTCTGGTAGTGATACCTTTCTTGATAATGCCCAACATTCTGTTCGCCTTTTTAGGGCCGCTGCGCATTGTGCTGCCGGTTTCATTGTTTTATCCACCAAAACCCCCAAGTCCTTTTCTAGGTTGCCTTTTCCCAATGTCATCCCCCCCATCATGTAGTTGTACATCAGGTTCCCTTTCCCTATGTGCATAACTTTACATTTCTCCACATTAAAACTCATCTGCCATTTATCTGCCCACTCACTCAGTTTGTCCAGATCCCTTTGGAGTTTTTTACATTCCTCTACAGATCTAACCTTACCGGAGAGTTTTGTGTCATCCGCAAATTTTATAACTTCACACTTTGTCCCTGTTTCCAAGTCATTAATAAATATATTGAATAGCAGCGGTCCCAGCACTGACCCTTGTGGGACGCCACTTGTGACCCCTTTCCAGTCAGAATAGTGTCCCTTTACTCCTACCCTCTGTTTCCTGTTTGCCAACCAGTTTTTGATCCATCTGTGTATGTCCCCATAGGAAGTAAGGGAAACTCGCTTGATACATTTGCACCAACCCCCAACCCCCGAGGCCAGCGGTGCTGCTCCACCCCCCCCCCCCCCCGAGAACCGGCATCCCCTGCCCGAACAGCATTGTCTTACCCCCATCTGGCACCGGCACGCAGCCCACAGGACGTGCCGGTGCCGGTACTGGTGAAAGAAGCTACTGCCTCTTGCCTGGGCCTTGAGCATCTGCACATGCTCAAAGCCTTCTGGTTCTCACTCTCTCCGATTCTCGCAGATGCTCAAGGCCCAGGAAAGAGGCAGGAACTTCTTTCACCGGCACCGGCATGTCCTGTGGGCTGCGTGTCGGTGCCAGATAAGGGGTAAGGCTGAATGCTGTTCGGGCGGAGGGTGCCGGTTTGCGCAAGGGGGCATTCGCGAGCGGAGAAGGAGGCGATGTCGGTTATCGGGGGGGTGCTCGCAAATCGAGTCAATGCTTGGTTTGTGAGACAAGATTTTCGAGAATGTTTTGCTCGTCTTGCAAAACACTCGCAAACCGCGTTACTCGCAAACCGAGGTTTGACTATACATCCAAACCAGCCACCCTGAAAAGCAGCACCTGAAGCAAGACAAAAATGACTAAGATAGGTTTTATTGTAATACCTTGCTCTTAACTATGTTTTAAAAATTATATGGCAAACCCTTAAAATTACATAACATGTTCATTATGACCAACTGCTTGATGAAAACACTGACGTAGTTTCATAAAGTAACTATTAACCTTTGTAACTTCATAGCATTAAAGATGTTATTAAAACCCACTCACTAATATAGTGGGCTGTCAGACAGGATAATCACATTTGTAAACTGGCGGGGTCTCCCAGACTGCTGAATATACTGTAAGTTGCTGTACATGCCTGAACTTTGATCAATGTGGGCTGCATTGTTAATGTCTGTGAAGAGAATTTGATAGAGACCTTCAAACACCCCAAACATACAAAGCTGTACATCTCTTTAAAAATTGAAACATCATAAAAAATTTAACTCCTCCTCCCCTTTACAAAATCGTGACAGTGTTTTTTAGCGCCAGCTGGCGTGCTGAACGCTGTGCGCTGCTCTGATGTTCATAGATTTCCTATGAGCGTCGAAGCAGCGTGCAGCATTCAGCGCACTTGCCGACTCTAAAAACGGCGGTTTTGTAAAAGAGGGGGGTTAAATTGGGTCTAGCTTGTGAAAGTTAGGCTAAATGGGTTGGATTTGTTGTTGTAGCAATCAACGGGCTTTCTTATTTTCTTGTCTTAAGCTGTTTCGTACATCTATTTTTAAGCTATTTGTTCTATATATATGTTTGTTTTAGAATTTTTCTCTTATTTGATGGACTGTGCCTCAGTTATTCTCATGTAAACTCTTTGCTGGTGGTATAGAAAGTACTTGTTCCACAGAAAGGTGATTTATCAAATGTATGACTCTTTATTACTACTACTATTCTATAGCGCTACCAGAAGTATGCAGTGCTGTAAAGAGTCACGAAGAAGACAGTCCCTGCTCAAAGGAGCTTACTATCTAAACAGACAAGACAGACAAACAGGATGGCATGGATACAGTTAAGGGGAACGGTTAATCTAGTGGATAGGTTGGAGGGCAGAGGGGAGTACAGGACAATCAAGCCATTGTGACATCACTGATGAGGTTGGCTCTTAGGCATTGGTGGAATGAGGCATTATGACATCACAATCTCACCTCTGCTTCCCAAAGTCTGAAACTCTTCACACTACTACTACTATGAATTTTTTCTATAGTGCTGCCAGATGCATACAGCACTGTACAGAGTCACAAAGAAGACAGTCCCCGCTCGAAAGAGCTTACAGTCTAAAAAGACAAGACAGACAAACAGGATGACATGAATACAGTTAAGGGGAATGGTTAATCTGCTGACTAGGGCAGTGGGGAGTAGGATTATGGTTGAAAGCTATATCAAAAAGGTGAGAGCTAAGAGCCAAATATCGTGGGAGAGGGGTGTGTCGAGGGCAGGAGGGCCTGGGATCTCTCCTACCCGTATCTTAGTGGGGGAGTAGAGGGGGTCACCTGGCCAGGAGGGCTTGGGCTCCCTCCTGGCCCAATGTCGGTGGGGGGGGGTCGCGGCTCGACAGGGCAGGAGGGCTTGGGCTCTCTCCTGCCCGGAACGTTGTTGGGTTGGGGGGGGGGGGGGGTGATGCATCGTGGCAGGAGAGATTGGCTATCTCCCCTGCTGCGATGCGATCACCCCTCTACCCGAACTGCCACAAACCACGGCAGGAGAGATTGGGCATCTCTCCTGCCGCAGGTTGCGGAAGTTTGGGTAGAGGGGTGATCGCATTGCGGCAGGGAAGATGAGCCATCTCTCCTGCCGCGATGGTTGCGGTGGGTGGGGGGGGGTAGGTTGCCAGACCACTAAGCTGATCGTGCCAGCCGCTAGAGAATGACACGGTGACGGTTTACCCGCGGCCACCGCATTTAAGCCGCGGGTCACCGCCGAAAACGGGGAAGAAAACTAGCAGTCGCTGCGGTGACGGGGACAAGGCCATTCACCGACCGCGGAAACGGTGAACAGGTTTGTCCCCGCGGGCCAATGTACCCCCTTCTAGGAACCGCTATTTACCTGTGTTTCACCGTGCTCCTCATTTGTCAGATCAACCCTTCCTGCCAATCGCAGCAGAAGGGTACCCAACCCCTCCTGCCGGTCCTCCCAATGGCCTCCCCTAAGATCGCCGGCAGGAGGGTACCCAACCCCTCCTGCTGGACCCCCCCCCAATGAACCCTCCCACCCCGGAACCCCCTTAGTCTTACTTTCCAAGTTGGACCGGACAGCTCCTCGCTCGTCTGGCCAGCAGGCCTGCCTCCGTCCAAATGAGGCGGGCCCGCCCCTGCCCTCCCCTGCCTAACCCACAGGATCCTAGGGCCTGATTGGCCCAAGCACCTAAGGCCCCTCCTATAGCGGGAGTGGCTTTAGGTGCCTAGACCAATCAGGCCCTAGGATCCTGTGGGTTGGGCAGGGTAAGGGCGGGCCCGCCTCATTTGGACGGAGGCAAGCCTGCTGGCCATACGTGTGAGGAGCCGTCCGGTCCAACTTGGAAAGTAAGACTAAGGGGGTTCCGGGGTGGGAGGGTTCGTTGGGGGGGGTCCAGCAGGAGGGGTTGGGTACCCTCCTGCCGGCGATCTTAGGGGAGGCCATTGGGAGGACCGGCAGGAGGGGTTGGGTACCCTTCTGCTGCGATTGTCGGGAGGGCCGTTGGGGGGGTCTACAGGAGGGGTTGGGTGCCCTCCTGCCGTGATCGCTGGGGGGAGGGGAGACTTGCAGCCGTAGCCGCGGTCACTATGCTAATCACGGCAGGGAGATCTTTGCCGCGATTAGGTACAGCGGCCGCGTCTACTTACCATGTAGGCTAACATTGTAAGCATTTAAAGTACATGTCGTGTTTGTTTTTGCATTGCTAGCCCCAGGGGTGGTGGAAGATTAGTGATTGAAAAACTGTATGAAAAATAACTATTTTAAATTTAGTGATCAAAATGTGTCAGTTTTGAGAATTTATATTAATTAATTTTTTCTCTGCGTGTTTTGTTTTTGTATAGTTATTAACTAATATTTAACTAAGTTTTAAAGTTTTAAAGAATGTTTCCTTTATACGTAAATAAAGAAAAGTGAATGGGATTGCAGTGGCGGTGACGGGGCGGTGAATGGGGTGGCAGTGGCGGTGACGGGGCGGTGAAGAGGATGGTGAGACGGGGACGGGGCGGTGACGGGGATGGTGAGACGGGGACGGGGCGGTGACGGGGATGGTGAGACGGGGACGGGGCGGTGACGGGGATGGTGAGACGGGGACGGGGACCAATTTTTTCACCGTGTCATTCTCTACCAGCCGCCATCAGCTCACCGGGCCCTTTTTTGGCACTTAGACCTGTTTTGACTTGGTCTAAGTCAAAACATATAAGTGCCGACTAGGCAATTCATCTAATGGTATGAAGATCTTTATTCCTCCAATGATACAATGGTACATTCAATGACTCAATAACTCAATGACTCGACTCGACTCGACATGTACATGTTTCGGCCCACAGGCCTGCTTCAGGAGTCTTAGAAGTCACAAATGATGGTATTCAAAATGTACTGCAATCCAGAGAGACTTAACCAAAATAAAAAAGAAGCGTGTCATATCTCTGTTGATGCAAATACTGCCAACTGTCAACGGACATTACGTCACTGCCAGTGTCGAGTCAAGTCGAGTCATTGAGTTATTGAGTCATTGAATGTACCATTGTATCATTGGAGGAATAAAGATCTTCATATCATCAGATGAATTGGAGGACACTTTTTTAGTGCACATCATTCTGATCTGGACAATTCCATTCTGCTTTTCTTGTATTTGTATTTGTGGTTTTGTTTATTTCCCCTGGTTTTTCCTTGTCATTTACTATGTTACATTTGAATGAATCCTGTCAAAATGTCTGAGGTGACAAGACATATCCAGTAATATACTTAAAAACATTATATATATTTTTTTTATTTTTTTTTTTTTTTTCAGATAAAACATTTAATTGAGTGCTGTGGGTTCTGCAGGGAGCTAAGGAGGGGCCAGAAGGCAAAACAGTGTAATATGAAATACCACAGAAAGCTGGCATTTCCAAGGAAAACATGAGATGAGGGAACTTAGTATGTAATGTAATGTAACAGCTAGTGTATGCCTGCGTTTTTAAAAGGAAACATTAATGGTGAAATATTCCCTCCAAGGACAAGTTAGCAATAAATTTAATGTCAGAAAATATCTTGTTACTGAGATCCTGTTAAATATTGTACAACTGTAGCTCATCTTGTAGAGTTAAAAAAAAATCCACAAAAATCTAAAACCTTCCAAATTCAACCTGCAATGCTCATATGCTGACCAGAACAGTCCCCGCACCAGTCTCAGGTGTCTAAAAACACACCACCACACATCAGCCACACTTACAGAAACATTATGAAATGCACAGGCTCCCTAGCAGCATTTTATCACAAAGATCAAATTCAGTTGGCAGAGCTTATGGCAAGTGATTTTTGCCAGGCTTGTAAAAACCCTGCCTGCTCCTTCGTGTTGCGGAGCCTGTGAAAGTAGCAGTCCTAGCAAAATGGGCTCTTTGTATCTAAGAAAACTGGTAGTTTAATTCAACATGTTTAAGAAACACCCTCCATACCTCTTCTTGTTCCTATTTACATTCACAACCCAGATAATATTAGTAATTTAGGGCCCCTTTTATTAAGCTGCGACAGAGGTGAGGTAAATGCTCTAACGTTCATTCAATTCCTACGAATATTGACGCATTTACCTCACCAACCTGCACTAAAACATTTTACCACAGCTTGATAAAAGGGGGCCTTAAAGTTTTGAAACGTTACCTTATGTAGCTGTCCACAGTCTCTGCCTCTCAGTGGAAACTAATGAATTCTCACACCAAGGATATATCCAAAGTTCAAGTATAGAACACGCACATAGCTAAGATAAATCTGGACCCCTAGACCTGCCCCCCGAGGCCTACCCAGTTCTACCCATCCCTGGCCTGTTACGCCCCGGTCCCACCCCAGTCCCGCCCTAGCACCGCCCCTGCTGCCTGCTCTCATTGGGCAGGAGGGCATCCGCGCATGCGCAGATGCCCTCCTGCCTGACGTGATTATGAGGAAGCTTTTCAAAACCCGGACAAAGTGCCGGGTTTTGAAAAGCTGTCCGGACCCTCGGACATGTCCTCGTAAAGGAGGACGTGTCCAGGGAAATCCGGATGTTTGGTAACCCTATAAGAGAAGAACCTGAAATATGCATAAAGAAATGTAAAAAAAAAAAAAAAAAAGGGGGGGGGGAACGATATTTTATTTCAGATGATATAAGGTCTGCTTATTTCTGATCTGAAGAAGGGTTACCGTCGAAAACTCATCATAAAATGCATTGAGTTAGTCCAATAGAAAAAGATATCATCTTATTTCCTTTGGGTTTTGTTTTGTTTTTTTTAATTTCTTTATACTACCTTGGAAAGTGGTCTAACACAGCCAGCACACCATTTCACTCAAGATATTAAGAAATGAAAAGCCAGATTTAAAAGTTTGCCTCACCCCTCCCCCTCCCCCTCCTTTTCTACACAGGGCTCCTACAAGTCAGTTTACTGGCATGATTTTAAACTGCCACCTCTTTTGAAAAAGATTAGATTTCCTGCAATTTAAGAAAATGGGAGGGGGGGGGCAGACAAAAATGATAATGCAAGCCAAAATTGCTTCAGCAAGAGATGGTGAAGCAAGATGGCATCAGGCAGTACAAACATACTTGTGTGAGCTCCCGTTAACCCTGGAGTGCAGATTATCCTATGAATCTGCCAGAACTCTTTCCCGGAGAGTTCTTTCTAGTGTAGAATTTTCTGTAGCTGGCCCGAGCATTGTCTCTTTGGAAGAAGAGAAGAAAAGGAAATAACTTTTGAATATCACAGAGTTCAGAACAAAAATAGAATCCACATTTTTCCTCTGAGAAGGTACAGATTAACTCTACTGTGTATTGCACCCCAGGCAAACATGCATTGTGCCCTCTCTCCTTCCCATTCACGCTCCCTGCCCAGTCAACCCCCCTATGCCCATGGTCTTTCCCCTACATTCCACCTCTTCAGAAGTTGCAGGAAAAGTGCAGAGCCTAGCTCTGGGCGTGACAACTGTAAATAACAAGTTTCTGAATAAGTATAGGGACCAGGTAAATATGTGTTTCAAATGGAGTAGTTTAACAGGCCTGGAGATTTGCCAAGTTGTAGGAGGCAGGTTTCAGAGGGAGATTTTAGGCCAGTCCTGGAAAAGAAGTACAGGATAACAGTTGTTACTTTCACTGAATAAAAAAAATTGCCAATTTTTACTACTTTAGAAGTTGCTGGCTTTGAATATCCAGAACAAAGGTCAGCAGCTAGCAGGCAAAGCTGATTTTCACTGGCTGGTCAGCTACAGCTAACAATCAAGGACAGACCAGGCTGTGAGGTCAAGGGCAGTTGGTCAGACTCTTCAGTCAAATCTCCAAAAACTTCATGATAAAAAAATGCATCTTAAGGGCTACTTTGAATTTCTGAAAGCATTGTTCAGAATGAATATGGCAAGGAAATCATTCCATAAGTTGGAGGCTAGAAAGTAAAAGGTTGAGTGTCTGGTAGACTCAATCTGAGCCTGTCTAGCATTTGGTAAAACAAGATTGTGTGAATCTAAATCATCAAAAGGGTCCGAGATGGTGTGTATAGTAGTGCAGAAGTGGCCAAGTAGGATGGAGAACCTAAATTGTATCCCTTGCAGTCAAACAAAATTTTGAAGAATATATGAAAATAAATTGGTAACTAATGGAGACGGAGGAAGAGTGGTATGAGATGATCAACAAAGTAGTCTTGCAGCTGTGCTCTGGAGTGTTTGTAGGTGGCAAAGTTGCTGACCAGATATATCCACATAAACAGAATTGCAGTACCATATATACTCGAATATAAACTGAGATATTTGGGCCCAAAAAATGGGGATCTAGGTTTATATTTGGGTAAGCACTGACCCCCCTGCCCAAACCCGTTGCAGGCCTCTGCCAGGCCTGCCGTGAGACCTAGTGGGCCAGGACAGGAGGGATACTTTCTGTCTCCTATTCTAGCTGACTCTAATAACTTGAATCTCCCTCCCCTTCCCTGATGTATCTTTTAAATCCCTGGTGGTCCAGTGGTGGGATGGGACCGTCCAAGCCAATTCTAAGAATTTTTTGCCTCCCTCCCGTCTCCTCTGTGTACCTTTAGAATCCCTGGTGGTCCAGCGGTGAACCATGGCAGGAGCGACCTTCCTTCGCTCCTGCCCATGTAGAGTAAGGTGTAACGAAGAACAAAAAACACTGCAAAGTTAATGAATTTATGAAGAAAGTCTAACATAATGAAAAAGCCAGATTTAATAACCTCTGAAATTTGAGTCTGGATACAAAGTTTAGTATCAATGGTAATCCCTACCCAATGAAACAAGACAGTAGATACTGAGAGACTGAAAAAGACTAGAGTAAATGAGGGTTGAAGTAGAAAAACCTGTTATCCAACAGGTCTTAGCCAAGTAATCAAAAACTGTTTTTTTAAGCTACGCATGATTAGATCTTTGGCGAAGGTACTAGATTCTTCCACTCTTAATATTCTCATTCACTCCCTTATAATTTCTAAACTAGACTATTGAAACTCCCTCTTTAAAGGTATCACTTAGAAATAAATAAAGCGTCTACAATTATACAAAACTCAGCAATAAAAATCATAACAAACTCCAAGAAGTATGACCACGTCACACCTCTCTTAAGAAATGCTTAATGGTTGCCAATTCTGCATCGTATCTCATACAAAATTGCAATTTTGACATTTAAGACCCGACTTAACCATTTCCCTATTTTTCTTGATAGATTGTTAATTCCATACTCTACCACTAGAATACTATGATCAAATGCTCATAATCTCCTTGCAGTTCCCTCTTTAAAAATCATTGGTATAAGGCATAATGAGATTTTTTTCAGTTACTGCGCCCCAGCTCTGGAATTTGCTTCCCAATTATCTTAAAGAAGAATCCATATTAGGCAAATTTAAGTCATCTCTTAAAACCTTCCTCTTTAAGGACGCATTTGAAACCTAATTTTGCTTTCCTTAGTACATGAATCTACCATTCTTGGTTTTTCATCTTACTTTTTGCCATGCTCCAAAATTTTTACCCCTACCTAGGCTCATCCCCTTCCTCTCGTTCTTCCCTTGATTGTAAACCTTTCTTATAACATTGTAGTTGTTCCCTTCTTTACCCCATGTGCCTGTTAGTCATTGTCCATTGAATGTTATGCATGTATTTTGTATTTATGGAATTTTTTTTATTTATAGTAATATATTTTTTATGATTATCCTGTACCCCTATTTTTAGTTTGTACTGTACAGTACTTAGAAAGATTTTATAAGTGTTTTTTTAAATCAAATTCTACATAAACTGTAAACTGTAAGAACTTGTATGACTAACAAAGTCAAGCAGGATTGTAAAGGGCTAAGGTTAATGTTGATTGGAGATGTTGGATGAATCAGTAGAGTTTTCAGCAATATATAAGGAATCCCTTGTCCTGAAAAGATGCTGAGTGAAGATCAGCTAAGAGAAAGAAAAACTCTATTGGAATATTTTACCTGTTGGCATATAGACTTAGGAAAAGGTAAACATGGGCTTCAGTAGGTTAGTTAATTATTTTTCTCTTTTATTTTTAGTTTAGTACTCTGTTTCCTCAGCAAAGTCAGTTTAGGTAATAGTATAATCTTTAGAGGCTGTTAGGGTTTTATATAAAAAGTGTTTTTGTCTAGATTAGTATTTAGGATGCATTTCAGAGCATAAGATAAGATCAGATTAGGGCATAGATAGCAGTTGAGGAAAGTCTCTGTTTAATTCCTTTCTACCCACCCCAAGGCTGATCTTTTGATTTATAGACTCTTCAGCCAAGTAGGAACATTGCTTAGGTAGGATTTTTTCAGCTTTTTTTTTTTAAATCAGGTGTGAGTACTTCTGCAACTACAGTATGGCTGGGAAACACCATATCAAGTGGGATCTCTTTGGAAGAGGAAGAGATAGTGGATGCTTCAGATGGGTCAACTTAATGAGCCATTTGGCCTTTATCTGCCACCATGTTTCTATGTTTGAATGACTGAATGAGGGTAGCTAATGGACTCAAAGACTGAACAGAAGAGGTGACAGCATAGATCTTGAAGGATACCATAATGACGGGATACGAAGAATTGACCAAGTGAAAGTGAACAGAAAAGTGTGACAAGATAGAAAAGAAGAAAATCAAGAAAGTACTGTTCCAGAGGTGTTGGAGAGGTGGAATAGCAGGGAAGAATGATTAATCAAGTCAAAGGTGGCCAAGAAATCAAGAGAGATCATCAATGCAAGATTACCCTCATCTAGAATAGCAAGGAGATCACTGTTAAAAGCAGCAACAGTTTCGGTACTATGAAACTAGTGGAGACCTGCATGTCTAGGATGTAGGATCACTGATTGTCTAAAATGGGATATAAGTTGCTCAAAGACCACTTTCTCTAACAGATTGGACAAGAAACATAAATTTAAAATACGATGATAGTTTGTGGGAGCAGCTGGATCTAATGAAGGTTTTTAAAAGATGGATATGAATCAATACTTGCTTCCAGAACAAGGGGGACAAGGCCCGACTTGAGGCTATCAGAGATTAAACTTAAAGCTAATGTGAAAAGTACCTGAGTACTAGTTCTAAACCAAGGAGGAGGGACCAAATTAAGCTGAAACATAATATAAATAGCTTGAAAAGACTGAAGAGAGAATGAAAGGCATTGAAAGGGATGGGGATACTGGGAGGAAGGGGGTAGATCTTTATTTTCATAAATGCATTAATAACCAAGCATAACATTTGAAAGCAGAATACAAATCAAGAATCTGGATCTTTGAAGGAAATGAGTAAGGGTAGAAATGGAGTTTAAAAAATGGTGAGTCGATAGGAGATGGGGGTATATGGTAAGAGGTAGAAGAATGGCCTGGAGACAAGAGAAGGAAGGTTAGTACAGAAGATGGAAGCCCAGGAAGTGGGTGAAAGATGAAGGGGGGTCATGGATTTTATATATTGCCATTTTGTGAGACAGCCAAAGTAGTTTACATTTATTTTATGCAGTTATTTTACTACTATAGGCTCAAAATCAAAGTTTTTGTGAATTGCATGCACTAGTAGATTACTTATCATACAGCCTCCCAATGGTCGACTTTGCCATCCTTGAAAGACTATCCTAAGTCCTTCCTCAAGGTAATCTCTGCTTCCATATTAACCACACCTGCATTTGGCCCATGCCTCTTCGGAATCACACACATACTCGAAGCAACGAATTTGCAATGCATGCACATCAACCAAAACATTCTTAACCATCCTCCCAATCATTTGCTTCTGAAGAACTTGCTTGACCTTAGGAACCGAGACTTCAAATGGACGTCACCTTGAGCCATACTTAATCTCTCTCTCTGGATGGCCCATCACCTCAGTCAGGCTAATGCAGGCATTTGATTAATTCTTCCCACCTCACCAACCCTCCTCACAACAGTTATAACTGGGCCACCCTAAAACCTCCCAGGCCTACTGGAGAGCTCCTACTCCACTTCTAACTGCTGCCTATTGCCCTGCAGACACTGTATGTAGGGTTATGTAGGTACCTTAGTCATCACACAGACCAGATGACTCTGCTTAGTGACATCAGTCACGAATCACACTTACAACATGCCTGATACTTGACTCCTCCACTGGAGTCACACAGCCAAATTATCCAATATTCATAGGGCCCTAGATTTAAAGTTAACCCTGTTATACTTTTTCACTTCAAATGTGTCTGAAGCACCCATGCATCATCAGATGGGCATACCTATGTTTCTGGGACGCAGACCATAGAAATCCGCCCATCACTGTTGGTTGCTGATTTAGTCTCCACAAGTTATTGAGACAGTTTAATTTAAGTATGAAGTTCTTCCACACGTAACAAGGTGGAAGTTTTTTTTCAGACCAGTGATTGAATGAGCTTTGATAATGCGGCAGATGCATACAAAATAGCTTTTGTTCTGAGGTCTTTTTCTCTCTCTTTTTTAAACTCTGACCTCAATTAATTTTCTAGTTGAGCTGAGCCATAAATTCTATGTGTATATCCTGTCTTTTTTGTAATCTTTTCTTTGTCCTATCAGTTTGATTCCTGCTTTGTGCCCCTTCAGTCTATTAGTATCTCACCAACTTTCTTCCCCTCCTAATGCCTTTCTCCCTCTCCCAGCTCTAACTATGTGAGTGGTGCAGCTGCAAAGGGCAAATATGGAGGGTAAAAAATATTGATTCTAACCAATCTCCTTTCATTGGCTGTGGGGAGGTGGGTGGAGCAAAGGTGCAAGTGCCAGTGAAAAAAATGATCCCAACCAATCTCCTCTCATTGGCTATGGAGGTGGAGCAAAGGTGCCGGTGCCAGTGAGCATGTTACACAGGGCGCAACCATAATACAATACAGTCCTGATCTCTCCCACTCCCTTCCAGCCATGAAGCCTCCAGGATGACTTCTGACCACAGATTAGAACTGGAATTGGGCTCTAGGCTACCGGTTGCCTATGATTTGTCTGGTTTTGGACCAATTTGATTTCATAGACTCATTCTTCAGCACAGAGCTCAGACAGCTGCTGTCTTGTCAAAGCAATATTTTGCAGGGAATCTGGCCCATTCAGAAAAAGAAAGCAGATCTGATCATCTCGGGAACATGGGGTTGCAGCCTGGCAAGCATCTAATCCCAGTGTCAGTGTATGCTCAATTTACTAGATCACTACTTTCAACCTGTAAATGTTGACCCAAACAGTTGGTACAATTCTACAATGTAGATCCACAAAAGGTTAATCATAGAGATTAGGTAACTAAATGAAGGAAAGAATCTCAGAATTGCCACTCCAAGGATCATAGTAATGTTATCCATATAGGAATTGCGGTATGGGTACCTTTCATCGATCCAAAACCTTCATATACTACAATGACTATTTTTTGTCAATTTTAATAAATTATTACTACTCAAAAAATTATTAAATAGAAATATAGCACTGAGTGTCTAGAACCGCTAATATTGGTCGTGACTACAAATTGTACTACAAGCTGATTGGTATCAGTAAAAAAATTTTCGGAGAAAAAGAAAATAAGAAAAAATATTTCTATTTAATAATTTTTGGAGTAGTATATCTGTATGATTAACCTTTGTGGATCTAGATTGGCTGTGGCAAATCTTTTTCACTTTTCCTACAATTCTACAGTGCACAGGGAATACACTCTGTTCCAAGGAAAATACTGGGGCAAATTACACAAGGGATTTCTAAGTAGGAATGAAATAGGCTCTGTATTTGTTAGGATTGCTAGAGCAACAGCAGAATCAGTGTTTTCAGATTGGTAACCTCCCCATCCACTAGGGCTCGGAGGCCCATATGTACAACACCCTGTATTTAATCCAGCCAAAAAAAAAAAAATTTCACAGCTGGTGTGAGGTGAAGGCAGATTATAAAACTAATGTTTTGTTTCAGGCTCTTTCCATTTCAAAATAACAAAACTGAATAATAAAACTTGCATTGACTGAATTTAACAATTTAAAGTTATACTGCCCAATAAAAGTGCATTCTAGATTGTCATCTTTCAGGTTATTCCCATCATTGCATGCAGAACAAAATGATTTTGGCTTTTCTTTGATATCACATAAGAAAAACAAACAAACCAGTGCCAGAAACACGTGTATGCTTCAGTTCATGCACACAGTACACCAGGATGGGAAGAATACATATCAGTGATCCATCACAAACGAGCACCAGTATAAGCCATTGACCTCTTTCTATGTAAAGGGGGAGGGGCCATTAATTTCAACACTCATTAGCACATGGTGATCTCTAAGTTCCCAAGTTTATTTGATATGCTGTCCATTGACACAGCCATCTAAGTGGTTCATGATCTAATCAGGTGCTGTAGGTATTTTTCCCTATCTATCTTGGCGGGCTCACAGTCTAACTATGGTACCTGGGGCAATGTAGGATTAAGTGGCTTGTCCAGGGTCACAAGGAGGGGCGCTGGGATCAAACATACAATTTTAGGGTGCTGAGGCAGCAGTTCTAAACACTAGGACAGTGTTTCTCAACTTCTTCAAGCCAAGTACTCCCTAAGCCTAACAAATATTAACTGAGTACCCCGTCCAAGCTCCACCCCAGGTCTGCCCAAGCTCCGCCCCTGACTCCATCCCCACAATAATAATACTAATTGTAATGCAATTTCTTCCATCCATTTTTCATATACACACAATATAATCTTATTAATACATAATGGTAACCACAAAATTAAAATAAACACAAAGCACACTGTACACCACTGTACACAAAGCACATTGCAAACTGTGCCGTGGACACCAGTATGCCTCCTGAGATTTCAGGTGTGCCACGGTACACTGGGGAAGAGGAGAGGTGCCAGCGTCTGCTGACTGTCCACAGGACGTGCCTCTCGCGAAGAGAGGCACGCACTGTAAGCAATCTTCCGACGCCGGAACCTCTTCTCTGCCGGCCCTTCTTTCCAGCGCAGGTCCTTCTCTCAGCACAAGGCCCATTTGAAGGGCCTTTGTGCATCTGCTGACGTCGGCGTGTGACGTCAACACGCCATCGACAGCGCACTTCCGGGTGTCTCAAGCCGGGGACACTAGGTTTAGTATGCCCCGGCCCGAAAAAGTTTGCGAGACACTACTATACACAGAGAAAATGTTAATTATCATTTATCTTCGGGGGAGGGAGGGGGGGGTTCAAAGAGCTCAAGGCAGATGACTTTAAAATATGCAATGTCATCTCAGTAACAACTGTAGAAAAATAGAGAAATATATTGCAAAATATAGACATCAGATATAAATTCTCAAAACTGACACATTTTGATTACTAAATTGAAAATAAAATCATTTTTCTTACCTATGTTGTCTGGTGATTTCATGAGTCTCTGGCTGCACTTCCTTCTGACTGTGCATCCAACATTTCTCCTTCCTTTCCCCAAGTCCAACATCTTTCTCTCTGCCTCCTGCATGCTTCCTCTCCTCCATTCCTCATTTCCTCCCCCAACCAACTTCTCTCTCTCTCTCCCTCGATGAGTTCAACTTTTTACTCTCTGCCCTCTCCTCCTTCTCCTGAGTGTGACATTTCTCCTCTCCTTTCTTTCCTCCCCATCCATCTCTCACTCTTTCTCTCCATTGGTCCAACACTTTCTGCCTCCTGCACGCTTCCTATCCTCCTGATCTCATTTCCTTCCTCAACCAATCAACCAACATCTCTCTCTGTTCCTCCATGAGTCCAACTTTTCTTCCTCTCTCCTCCATCCTTATTGGAAACATGTCTCCCTCTCTCTCTCTGTCCATCTGTCTTGAGAGATCCAGGTATCTCTCCTACCTCTTCTACTGCCACATCCAACATTTCTCCCTCTCTCATCCCCCAGATCATGTGCAGCATTTTTCACCACTGCCCACCATCACCATGCCCATTTCTCCCTCCAACATCATGCACATCTCTCCCTCCATCACTATGTCCAACATTCCTCCCCCTTGCATCCCCTTCAATCTGTCCCTCTGGTCCCTCTCCACCACAATATCCAACATTTCTCCCTCTCATCCTTCTATTTCTCATACATCTCTACCTCACTCCTCTCTCTCTCTCTCTCCATGCCCAATTTTTCTTTCTTCCTTTCCCCATGTGCACCATCTTTCACTCACACTCATGCCCAACAATTCTCCCTTTCTATTCCCTCCCCCCATGTCCCAAGTTAGTGCCCCCTTTCCTCTCTCTGTGTCCCATGTTCATGCCCTCTTTCTTTCTATGTCAAGTTCATGCCCCCTCCCCTGAAGCCGACCTTTCCACAGAAGCCACCGGGGATCCCTCCCTACCTGCCTGTCTGTCTGCCCGTCTGCCACATCATCCCCCAACCCCGAAGCTGACCCGTCCACAGAAGCAACTGGGGAACCCTCCCTGCCTGCCTGTCTGTCTGTCCACCACACCACCCCTCACCCTCAAAGCCATCCCTGTTACTTTGTCAGAGCAAGACTCGCTTCATCCTCTCCCCAGCAGCAACTCCGTGCAGGGACAACGCGTGCAGCAATTCACATGCTGCACTTGTCTAGCCCACAATCCTTCCCTCTGACGTCAATTCTGATGTCAGAGAGAAGGTTGCAGGTCAACTACACAGCGTGTGAGTCACTGCCTGCATCCCTGCATGGAGGAGGAGGGAGCCAGTCTGGCTCCAATGAAGAAACAGGGTTGGCTTCGAGGGTGGGAGGTGGTATAACGGGTAGGCAGACAGCAGGGAGGGATCCACAGCAGCTGGTTGGCAGGAAGGGAGGGATCCCCGGCAGCGGCTTCAGCAGCGGGCGGGCGGGCAGGCAGGGAGGGATCTCTGGCAGTGGCGGCCAAGCCATGTACCCCCAACAAGCAGCTGCATAATCCCAAAGGTACGCGTACCATGTGTTGAGAAACACTGCACCCTTTTTGTGAAGTTCACAGCAGAGCCCTGTAAGGTGCCCCATGTCTGGATGGCCAATCCATCACTTTGCTGACCCCTCCCACATCCAAAAGTTTTTTTTCTAGGCGTTTTGGACTTGGATGATTTTTTGGACAAGAATGCAGTATAAAGGTAGACGACTTGGCAGTTTTGACGATCAAATGGCTGGACGTATAATTAGATGATTCGTGTAAAAAAAATATTTTAGATGTATTTTCCATGAATGGACTTTAGACGCTGCCGACTTTGGGCATCTAGTGCTCTAAATTCAAAATGGACTTAGACGTTGTTTTTGATTATGCTGCTCACATCACTTCTCCAATCTTTCTTACTATATAAGAAGGCTAGGGGCTCATAATTGAAATGGAAATACGTCTAAAAACCGGCTTAAATCAGCACTTAGATGATCAGTGAGACAGGTCGCCCAAGTGCCGATAATCGAACCGGGTTTTAGACGTATTTAAAAATGACCTAGGCCTTCATAGTGCTGCTGAATGACCAGAGCTAAAAGGGACATTTCAGGAGGATTGTCAAGGGTGGGATTTGGACGGGCCGTGGGCCATTTTAGACTTAATCGTACTGCATGTATAACCGAAAGTTTTACAACACTGCCTAGACGGAACCTGGACGTTGTGACTTAAGCCATCTAAAACCAGGTCTAAGTCACAAGAAGTTATTCAAAGTGACCAGATAAGCAATGCAGACACAAAGTACAGACCTCCAAACACTGCCCCAGTGTTCAATGACCCCCCCCCCACCCCCATAAAAATCGTAACAACAACTTTACATATCTGCCTCCAGAACATCAGCACCTGGCAGCCTGGCATAGGAAAGCCTAGTACAGCTGCACAGAGGTGGCTTAAGTGGTCTTGGGGGTGGGTTAGTGAACCATGGAGAGGAGGACCCAGGCCCATAAGCCACTCTAATCACTGCATTCATGGTGAAACATGTGCACCCCCCCAAAGAACCCTAATCCTTTTGTACTGCCATATAAATGGCTCCTGCAGCCATAAGGGCTATTGGGGTGGTAGATAGGTGGGTCTAGTAGATTCTGGGGGTGTTTTGGGGGGGCTCACCATGACTTATAAGGGAGATGTAGTGAGATGTTTATGTGGGACCTTTTTTGTGAAGTTCACAGCAGTGCCCTATAAGGTACCCCACTATTCTGGTGCCATGTCTGGGTGTCCAGTCCATCACTTTTCTGGCTCCTCCCATGCCCAAAAGGTATTTTTCTAGGCATTTGTGACTTGGATGAATTTTTGGATGAAAATGGGGTATCAAGATGGACAAATTAGCGGTCTGGATGATCAGACGGCTGGATGTACAGTTGGACGATTTTTTTTTTTTAAAAAAAGGATGTATTTTTTGAAAATGGACCTTTTGCCGTGTCAGACTTTGGGCGACTTGCGACTTAGGCCCAAAATGGACTTAGATGTTTCTTTTGATTATGCCCCTCCACGCATTTGTTAGTGCACATTTGGTATAATAATATTTGTATTTGGCTGAGTATTAAAATAGTTCAAAAAGCCGGACTCAACAGCGGCTCTGTTTCGCTTTAGGATCAAGGTTCAAGGTGACTGAGATTTCTGATGCCTTGGGTGACTGTGGAGTTTTTTGAGAGACCAGTGACTGTGAGATAACCCACTTTTCATGACGGAGTTGTGCTGTTCTGGGAGTATATAATCTGAGGCCTCTTTTTCTCCTCTTTTTGATGGTGTGAGTGTCTTGTCTAAAGGATTTATATTTTGTACATTTTTTTTGGTTTGCTGATTTATATACAATATAGTTCTTATGAGTTTCTTATTCTTTATAATACTGTGCCAGAAATGGCAGCCAGCCCTCTTCCTCTACCACTATCAACTCGCCATCAACTGCCTGGCACTCAAGTTACATCCAATCATTTTAGCTCCACAACAGGCATGGAGGGTGAGAGCAGGGATTGGTTAACAGAGGTGTATAATGAAGGTAGCAGCTGCCAATATATACACAGGGTTTTTATGGCTCAGCTTTAACAGCTGCCTATATAGTACTGAAAGAACACTAATGCACCCCATTTGCTGAGTGCCAAATTGTACTTCCATGCTGGACATAAGTGAATAACGTTCATTTAGTCCACGTTCATGTTTATGAGAATCAAAATAAGCTTAAGGTAACGATATAGCTTTATAGTTTATCCTTAACACATCTGTTTCAGCTGACAGAGCAGGGAAAACCAAGCACTGTTCGAGGGCAAATTCACTTCTAATTTTAACCAATAACTATTCTAACTAGACATGGAGAACTGATATTTCCTGCTCCCAAGAAATTCCACAATAAATCAATGCAAAAAGCAGATGCACTATTCATATAGCACTGTACAAGTACTAGGAGATCCCTGCTTCCAACTAGAGAGTTGCACAGGAACGGGGATGACGGGAATCTCGCGGGACCCGCGGGTTCACCCTTTGGGTCACGGGGATCCCGTGGGGACGCCCCCTAGGGTCGCGGGGATCCCGTGGGGACGCCCCCTAGGGTCACGGGGATCCCGTGGGGACGCCTCCGAGGGTCGCGGGGTTCCTGCGGGGTTGGATCGCAGTGCACTCGAGCCGCGAGGGTAGTCTCCTTCTCCTTACCTGCCCTGTTGCAGCACACAGCCGAACGGAAATCTTCCCGATGTCAGCGCTGACGTCGGAGGGAGGGCTTAAGCAAAGCCCTCCCTTCCTCCGACGTCAGCGCTGACATCAGGAAGACTTCCGGTCGGCTGTGTGCGGCAGGGCAGGTAGGGAGAAGGCAATGGCGTACGAAAGAGGGGGGAGGGGGCGGTCCGCCCCGGAGAATGTGCACAGCCGGTCAGGTCCCCCGATCGACCGACAACAGGCCCGGCCGACAAATCTCCCTGCCCTGTAGCCGCGAATCTAAATTACCTCTTACAGCAGCTTGTCGGTCGGGTGCAAAAGCGCCACAAAGGTGGAGGCAGGGAGGGAGGAAAGGTGGAGTGGAGAAGAAAAGACGCTTAAGGGGGGAGAAGGCCGCTGAAAGCACTGGGGAAGACAAAGGGGTGGAAAAGAACGCTGAAAGGACATGGGGTAAACGGGAGGAGGGGGGGGGAAGGACCCTGAAAGCACTGGGGAAAACAAAGGGGTGGAGAATGCCACTGAAAGGACATGGGGAAAACAGGGGTGGAGAAGGCCGCTGAAAGGACATGGGGAAGACAGAGGGGGGAGAAGGCCGCTGAAAGGACATGGGGAAGACAGAGGGGGGAGAAGGACGCTGAAAGGACATGGGGAAGGCAGAGGGGGGAGAAGGATGCTGCCTGACAGGACATGGGGAAGATGGTGGGGGAGAAGGACACTGAAAGGAAATGGGGAAGAGGGAATGGGAAGAAGACGCTGGCAGGGAAGAAGACAGAGGTGCCAGACTATGGGGGGAGCGGAGGGAAAAAGATGGGTGCCAGACCAATTTGGGAGGGGGGAGAAAGGGAGAGGCACAGTAACAGAGTAAATGGAAGACACAGAGAGAAGAGAGGCAGTGGATGGAAGGAATTGAATGAGAACATGAAGAAAGCAGAAACCAGGCAATAAAGGTAGGAAAAAAATTCTTTTTTTTTTTTTGCTTAAGGATAAAGTAGTATATTAGTTGTGTTGATAAAAATTTATAAACATTAGAGGCTCTGGTAGAAACCCGTTTACAAAGTATGTATTCTTCCCAATTAATATTTCCAAATTAATAAAGTCTTTTTGCTTATTTTTAAATGGGTTTCTACCAGAGCCTTTAATTCAGTAGCATAATTAAATGAAATAACTATTTCTGTAGTTTATAGGGACAGGCGGGGACGTAGGTGATTCCTCGCAGGGACGGGCGGGGACGTAGGGGATTCCTCGCGGGGACGGGTGGGGATGGAGGGATTCCTCGCGGGGACGGGTGGGGATGGGTGGGAGTCCTCACGGGGACGGGTGGGGACGGGTGGGACTTTGGCGGGGATGGGTGGGGACGGGTGGGATTTCTGTCCCCGCGCAACTCTCTACTCCCAACCAAGGTACCCTCTAAAAGTACATGGGAGTCTGCCTACCGCGATCATGTAATCAGGGGTAGTGCAGCAGTATCATCGTTTCAATGGCAGGGGGCAAGAAGGACTCCTGGATTTTCTAGAGATCTTGCCTGCCCCTTGCAATTGAAGCAGCAATATTGTTGAACCATCACTAAACATAGAAACATAGAAACATAGAAATAGACAGCAGATAAGGGCCACGGCCCATCCAGTCTGCCCACCGCAATGACCCTTCCCCACCTAACTCAGTGAATAGATCCCACGTATCTATCCCACTAATGACAAGAATACAGGTTATGGACTCCCATGAATCTTACAGAACATTATTCCAAACTGTTTATAATCTAGATTCAAGTGCAAGGAGATAAAGCAGGCTGTTCAAGGGTAGCGATGGCAACAGGATGAATACTGCCCCCCACTGATTTCACATGCTCTTTTTCTAACCAGTAGAAAATGCAACATTTAAAATAAAACACAATTCAACCTATCCATTCCCTATGGCAAAGGCATAACTGTACTCGTCTCATATAACCAACCAAAAGGGAGAGAAACCTCCTATCCCCCTCCCCCAAAGACATACAGTTATATAAAGTTTATACTTCTTTCCAAAATGTTCGCCTTTTTTGCTTCATAGTTTGAAAGAAAAATGCATTAAACAGTGGTCCATGAATTCACACATCCTACCCCACAACAGACATCTGAAAATATATTCTAGAAAAATCATAAGAAAAAGAAGGAAAGCTTGGAATAGCATGATTGGGTAAGTGTCCATCTCCTCCCCTTCCCCGTATTTCTGTAATATTTCAAGCTCTGGTGTAGCCAATCCCCTTCAAAAGCACAAGCCAGATGAATTGACCCCACCTACAGTGTGTTTATAAATGTATCCATCCCAGGATACTAAGGGAGCTCAGAGAGGTTCTGGCGAGTCCTATTAAAGACTTGTTCAACAAATCTCTGGAGACAGGAGTGATTCCTGGGGATTGGAGGAGAGCGGATGTGGTCCCTATTCATAAAAGTGGTCACAGGGATGAAGCAGGAAACTACAGGCCGGTGAGCCTCACTTCAGTTGTTGGAAAAATAATGGAAGTGTTGCTGAAAGAAAGGATAGTGTATTTCCTTGAATCTAATGGGTTACAGGATCCGAGGCAACATGGCTTTACAAAAGGTAAATCGTGCCAAACGAACCTGATTGAATTTTTTGATTGGGTGACCAGAGAGCTGGATCGAGGACATATGCTAGATGTAATTTACTTGGATTTCAGCAAAGCCTTTGATACAGTTCCTCATAAGAGGCTGTTGAACAAACTTGAAGGGCTGAAGTTAGGACCCAAAGTGGTGAACTGGGTCAGAAACTGGCTGTCGGACAGACGCCAGAGGGTGGTGGTTAATGGAAGTCGCTCGAAGGAAGGAAAGGTGACTAATGGAGTCCCTCAGGGTTCGGTGCTGGGGCCAATCCTGTTCAATATGTATGTAAGTGACATTGCTGAAGGGTTAGAAGGAAAAGTGTGCCTTTTTGCAGATGATACCAAGATTTGTAACAGAGTAGACACCGAAGAGGGAGTGGAAAATATGAAAAAGGATCTGCAAAAGTTAGAGGAATGGTCTAATGCCTGGCAACTAAAATTCAATGCAAAGAAATGCAGAGTAATGCATTTGGGGATTAATAATAGGAAGGAACCGTATATGCTGGGAGGAGAGAAGCTGATATGCACGGACGGGGAGAGGGACCTTGGGGTGATAGTGTCCGAAGATCTAAAGGCGAAAAAACAGTGTGACAAGGCAGTGGCTGCTGCCAGAAGGATTCTGGGCTGTATAAAGAGAGGCGTAGTCAGTAGAAGGAAGAAGGTGTTGATGCCCCTGTACAGGTCATTGGTGAGGCCCCACTTGGAGTATTGTGTTCAGTTTTGGAGACCGTATCTGGCGAAAGACGTAAGAAGACTTGAGGCGGTCCAGAGGAGGGCGATGAAAATGATAGGAGGCTTGCGCCAGAAGACGTATGAGGAGAGACTGGAAGCCCTGAATATGTATACCCTAGAGGAAAGGAGAGACAGGGGAGATATGATTCAGACGTTCAAATACTTAAAGGGTATTAACGTAGAACAAAATCTTTTCCAGAGAAAGGAAAATGGTAAAACCAGAGGACATAATTTGAGGTTGAGGGGTGGTAGATTCAGGGGCAATGTTAGGAAATTCTACTTTACGGAGAGGGTGGTGGATGCCTGGAATGCGCTCCCGAGAGAGGTGGTGGAGAGTAAAACTGTGACTGAGTTCAAAGAAGCGTGGGATGAACACAGAAGATTTAGAATCAGAAAATAATATTAAAGATTGAACTAGGCCAGTTACTGGGCAGACTTGTACGGTCTGTGTCTGTGCATGGCCGTTTGGAGGAGGATGGGCAGGGGAGGACTTCAATGGCTGGGAGGGTGTAGATGGGCTGGAGTAAGTCTTAACAGAGATTTCGGCAGTTGGAACCCAAGCACAGTACCGGGTAAAGCTTTGAATTCTCGCCCAGAAATAGCTAAGAAGAAAAAAAATAAAATAAAATAATAATTTAAATTGAATCAGGTTGGGCAGACTGGATGGACCATTCGGGTCTTTATCTGCCGTCATCTACTATGTTACTATGTTAAATGTTTATATTTCTGAAACTGTATTTGAATGATGTGGCACCCTGAAGTTGCGGGTTCAAAACCTGCGCTGCTCCTTGTGACCCTGGGCAAGTCACTTAATCCTCTACTGCCCCAAGTACATTAGATAGATTATGAGCCCACTGGGACAGATAGGGAAAAATGCTTGAAGTGCCTGTATGTAAACCGTTTGAGTGTGGCAGTAAAAACTACAAAAAGGCAGTATACAAATCCCTATCCCTACTTCTATTACGAGACTTCAAATTCGCCATTTCTAAGTTTGCCTCATTGATTGTATTTATGTTTATATTTGGTAATCTTATTGAGTGTTCAGAAAGCAGAGTTTTATGTCAAGTTACTGTATAGCTGCTATACACTACCTTCATAAAGGCAGTTCATAAATCCTAATAACTAATTAATAACCAACATGAGTGTTTATATTTCTATAGAACATCTGTTATTGTATCTGCAGCAGGACTAGTTTTGGTGTGAGGCAGCAAGCAGTGCTGATGGCCAGTGCCCTCCTTGAAGAAACTGAGCTATGTTACAGAAGTAATGCTTTAAGATGTGAATCGTAGAGGTGCCGGGCATCCTAGTTTCTGCCTTGAGCCACAGACTATAGAATTCCAGCCTTGCCTTACAACATAGTAACATAGTAGATGACGGCAGATAAAGACCCAAATGGTCCATCTAGTCTGCCCAACCTGATTCAATCTAAAAGTTTGTTGAGGGGGGGGGGGGGTCTTCTTCTCCTTAGCAATTTCTGGGCAAGAATCTAAAGTTCTGCCTGCTACTGTTCTTAGGTCCCAACTATTGAAGTCTCTGTCAAAGCTCACTCCAGTCCATCTACACCCTCCCAGCCATTGAAGCCCTCCCCAGCCCATCCTCCCCCAAACAGCCATATACAGCCAGAGACCATGCTAGTCTGCCCAGTACTGGCCTTAGTTCTTCAATATTTAAAATTATTTTTGGATTCTAGATCCTCTGTGTTCATCCCACGCTTTTTTGAACTTCGTCACCGTTTTCATCTCCACCACCTCTCTTGGGAGCGCATTCCAGGCATCCACCACCCTCTCCGTAAAGAAAAATTTCCTTAGACTGCTCTTGAGTCTCCCACCCCTCAACCTCATTTATGTCCTCTGGTTTTACCATTTTCCTTTCTCTGGAAAATATTTTGTTCTAGGTTAATACCCTTCAAGTATTTGAATGTCTGAATCATATCTCCCCTGTCCCTCCTTTCCTCTAAGGTATACATATTCAAGGCTTCTAGTCTCTCCTCATACGTCTTTTGTCACAAACCTCCTATCATTTTCGTCGCCCTCCTTTGGACTGCTTCAAGCCTTTTTGTGTCCTTCACCAGATATGGTCTCCAAAACTGAACAATACACCAAGTGAGGCCTCACCAACGACCTGTAGAGGGGCATCAACACCTTCGGTCTTCTACTGATTACGCCTCTCTTTATACAGCCCAGCATCCTTCTAGCAGCAGCCACCGCTTTGTCACACTGTTTTTTCGCCTTTAGATCTTTGGATACTATCACCCCAAGGTCCTTCTCCCCATCCGTGCATATCAGCCTCACCCATCCCAGCATATATGGATCCTTCCGATTATTAATCCCCAAATGCATTACTCTGCATTTCTTTGCATTGAATTTTAGTTGGCAGGCATTAGGCCATGCCTCTAAATTTTATAGATCCTTTTTCATGTTTTTCACTCCTTCCTCGGTGTCTACTCTGTTACAAATCTTGGTATCTTCCACAAAAAGGCAAACTTTTCCTTCTAACCCTTCAGCAATGTCACTCACAAACATATTGAACAGGATCGGCCCCAGCACCGAACCCTGAGGAGCTCCACTACTCACCTTTCCTTCCTCCAAGCGACTTCCATTAATTACTACCCTCTGGCGTATGTCTGTCAACCAGTTTCTAATCCAGTTCTCCACTTTGGGTCCTAACTTCAGCCCTGTGGTGGTAATAGCTCCAATGCACATTGGAATTCTATGACCATCGGAGCTGTTACTTCCGTGGCCAGCACTAAAAACTGCACAAAAAAAATTATGCTGGATGTATTTGTTTGAAAATGGACCTTTCTCCGTGTCCGACTTTGGATGACTTGTGAGTTAGGTCAAAACGAACTTAGATGTTTCTTTTGATTATGCCCTCTTGGTGTAGATAGTTTCAATGAATTTTTTAAAAGGCTAATCGCATGTTGAAGCTGAAGCCACCTAAAACTATGAGTGAATTTAATTTGATGACTAGCTCTTAATACAAAACTTTCTTAAGACTTTCACATTCATAATTTTTCTGGTCATAGTATTTCATGGACAGATAATAAACTCATTCCATTATAGAGAATGAGAATCTTTGGAATAGATCCAAAGTCAAAGAAAATATTTTAATTACAAATTTAAAGCAAATTGATTCTAATGATTTGACTTCTTTTAGTTCCAAAATACCTAAAAATTTTCTCTTATTAACATTGGAGGAACAATCTGAGGTGTAGCCTCAGAAAGAGATTGATTTAATCGTTCCACTTGTGCAGGTGGGTTGTGTAAAATCCAGAAATAGGAAATAATATCATTCTGGATTGGCCTTGCTTAAACGGCAAGTTCATCGTTTGGAATGTTTTGGGCGTAAAACTAAATCTCCTGAGTTACTCACACAACTAAAATCTGTAAGGTCCCATTATAATAAGCAACTTAAGAAGGCAAAACGAGACTATTTTAGTCAAGTCTTGAATGACTGTGAAAATAAACCTGTTTATACTTTAACATTCAATCACCTGTCAAGATCAAATTTCAATGACTGTTATGCCTTCTGCTGCTCCTTTGGCATCTTTCTTTGAGACAAAAATTACTTGTCATTTATGAATGATAACGTTGAGATTCAATCTCATCCCCCCCCTTTACAAAACCGCGTAAGCGGTTTTTAGCACACACCAGTGCGCTGAATGCTCTGCATTGCTCCTGACGCTCATAGGAACTCTATGAGTGTCGGGAGCAGCACAGAGCATTCGATTCGCCAGCCTGCACTACAAACCACTTATGCGGTTTTGTAAAGGGGGGGGGGTAAGATCTTTACAAACAGTTAGATCTTTCTTGGATAACAATAATTTTCACTCTTTGATTCATTTATTTGTCATGTCAAGACTCAATTATTATAATATTGTTTACGCTGATCTCAGAAAATTTAATATCAGACAACGTCAAATGTTACAGAATACTGCCATTAAATTGTTAGGGTTTAAGAGGAAGTTAGCAGTTAGTTTTAAGATTCAATTTAAAATTTTAGTACTTACTCATAAATATAGAAACATGATGGCAGATATAGGCCAAATGGCCCATCTAGTCTGCCCATCTGCAGTAAGCCTAGTTATCTGAACTCATTGACTATTCCTTATACTCCAGGTCATACATAAAGATCATTGCAAGATAATAGATTGGTTCTGCCAGCATTTTAAACAAAAGATGGGAGTTTACTCGTCACAAGGCTTTCTTTTATCTAGCTCCCAGTCTCTGGAACCAACTTCTGAATAATATTCATTCTGAAGCAAATTTTATAGCCTTCAAAACATTGTTAAAAAACTTTTTTTTTTTCCTCAGTTAAATTTTGGAACAGACTCCTTTCCGGTTGACTATATTCATTAATTGAGAGGTTAATAGGCATCCCTTACACACCAGGATATACTCATTTACATGTTTTTATTTTTATTTTTTGTATGATTGTATCTTCTTTTAGGACTGTCCTAATTTTTTTTAACGGCAGTCCTTTCTCTCATTTTTATTTAATTTTATTGTTATGTCAAACTGCTGAGAAATGTTGTAAGATTTGGCGGGATATCAAATTTTAATAAATAGAAACAGAGAAACATCCCCACGTTAAGACCAAAAAATACAAGTGGAGGACAAGAAACCAGAATCTCCAACTGAAACAGGTGTAATAATTTTATTAAATAACCCAACAAGAGTCGTGTTTCAGTGCATAACTTTCTGAAACAGAGGATTTCCCTAATTAGCAGCTTTTATTAGATATTCAAGGCCACTATTTTAACATTGAATACCTGCTGGCTCTCTGCTAATGATAGCCTTGATGCAGGCAGCTGTGTGTTGAAACATGACCATGCTGTGTTTTATATATGTTATTTAATACATGATTACACCTGTTTTATTGGAGGACCTGTTTTCTTGTAGTTTTACCATATGTCTAGACATTCTCCAGCCTGTAGTTTGGGAGAAACAGAGAGTTTTGATGTATCTGCACTTTTAAAAAAATTAATATAAATCACTTTGGTTGTTGGAAAAATAATGGAAGTGTTGCTGAAAGAAAGGATAGTGCACTTCCTTGAATCTAATGGGTTACAGGATCCGAGGCAACATGGCTTTACAAAAGGTAAATCGTGCCAAACAAACCTGATTTAATTTTTTGAATGGGTCACTGGAGAGCTGGATCGAGGACATATGCTAGATGTAATTTACTTAGATTTCAGCAAAGCCTTTGATATGGTTCCTCACAGGAGGCTCTTGAACAAACTTGAAGGGCTGAAGTTAGGACCAAAAGTGGTGAACTAGGTTAGAAACTGGCTGTCAGACAGACGCCAGAGGGTGGTGGTTAATGGAAGTCGCTCGGAGGAAGGAAAGGTGAGTAGTGGAGTCCCTCAGGGTTTGGTGCTGGGGCCGATCCTGTTCAATATGTTTGTGAGCGACATTGCTGAAGGGTTAGAAGGAAAAGTTTGCCTTTTTGCGGATGATACCAAGATTTGTAACAGAGTAGACACCGAGGAGGGAGTGAAAAACATGAAAATGGATCTATAAAATTTAGAAGAATGGCCTAATGCCTGCCAACTAAAATTCAATGCAAAGAAATGCAGAGTAATGCATTTGGGGGATTAATAATCGGAAGGAGCCATATATGCTGGGATGGGTGAGGCTGATATGCACGGATGGAGAGAGGGACCTTGGGGTGATAGTGTCCGAAGATCTAAAGACAAAAAAATAGTGTGATAAGACGATGGCTGCTGCCAGAAGGATGCTGGGCTGTATAAAGAGAGGCGTAACCAGTAGAAGAACGAAGGTGTTGATGCCCCTATACAGGTTGTTGATGAGGCCCCACTTGGAGTATTGTTCAGTTTTGGAGACCGTATCTGGTGAAGGACGTAAGAAGAATTGAAGCGGTCGAGGAGGGTGACGAAAATGTTGCGCCAGAAGACGTATGAGGAAAGAATGGAAGCTATGAATATGTATACCCTAGAGGAAATGAGGGACAGGGGAGATATGATTCAGACGTTCAAATACTTGAAGGATATTAACCTAGAACAAAATCTTTTCCAGAGAAAGGAAAATGGTAAAAACCAGAGGACATAATTTGAGGTTGAGGGGTGATTCAAGAGCAATGTTAGGAAATTCTACTTAACGGAGAGGGTGGTGGATGCCTGGAATGCGCTCCCGAGAGAGGTGGTGGAGAGGAAAACGGTGACTGAGTTCAAAGAAGCATGGGATGAACACAGAGGATCTAGAATCAAAAAATAATATTAAATATTGAACTAAGGCCAGTACTGGGCAGACTTGCATGGTCTGTGTCTGTCTGTATATGGCTGTTTGGGAGAAGATGGGCTGGGGAGGGCTTCAATGGCTGGGAGGGTGTAGATGGGCTTGAGTTGGTTTTGACAGAGATTTCGGCAGTTGGAACCCAAGCACAGTACCGAGTAGAGCTTTGGATTCTTGCCCAGAAATAGCTAAGAAGAAAAAATAAAAAAAAATTAAATTGAATCAAGTTGGGCAGACTGGATGGACCATTCGGGTCTTTATCTGCCGTCATCTATTATGTTACTATATTACTATAAACACAAATTGACCCCTTTTTCAGAGAGAGTATAAATGTGTATATTGGGGTTTATGTACTATGGCAGCTGGTTAAGGGAGCCTATTTTATAGAGGGGCATAGGTATAGAATACAACCCTTCAGCTCAAGATTCCGGGAGAAAGCTCTGGCTTTCCAGATGTTGTTAAAATATAATAAGTAAAAATAAATAAACTGGTCACTTTGTATGTGGTTTGGATGGACCAATGATGATTTGAGGAGTATAAAGAGCTATATAAGCCTATTGAATTTACAGATCGGTTCCTGCTCCCTTCAGCTGATTCTACAATTGTTATTTTTACACTCCTAAAGTTATCACTATTTCTAAAAGTAATTTTTTACATCACAAGTTAGTAACCCCCCTTCCCCCCCACACACACCATTTGCTAAGTTGCAATAGAGGTTTCTACCGCAGCCCGAAGCGCTAAATGCTCTGACACTGCTCCGTCGCTCATTGAATTTCTATGAGCGGAGCATTTAGCGCCCCGGGCCACAGTAGAAACTTATATCGTGGCTTAGTAAAAGAGGGCCTAATAATATTTTCATATTGTCACAATCCTAGCCCTAAAGCTCGGCTTGTGCCAGACGTGCCCTTAGCTAGTCCTGGCCCAGCCATACAAAGAGCCAACCACGGGGATAGGGTCGTGACCAGGAATAGGGAAAAACCTACATTTCCCTTTAATTCTGAGATAGCTGATCTCCAGGGAGTAGAAGACTTTGGAGATGACAGCCTGGAACAGCCTCTGAGGAACTCTACTCCCACTACTAACTCCCAGCTGCAGGAGATAATTAAAAATCCTAAGAGAGCTAGGCAGAAGGTGCAGGTGGGCCCTCCCCCTCAGAGAACTGGGCGTGTTCGCCTCAATGTATTAGAGGCTGCTCTGAGGAGGAGACAGGCAGTTTACCCTGGGTTAGCCCAGGAAGGGGTCTCACAAGACTGTTCTCCTGAGTCTCAGGACATAGAAATGGTGGAGACAGCTACTGACCCTGTTGCCAGCCAGCCAGCACTACCAGAACGAATGGACTGTCTTGAGCCTACCAGCTTGCCTGAAGATATTCCTATGGAGGAGAGTTAAGTGGCAGGTCTGAGTAGTTTTTTATATGCCTAAGTGTGATTCCATTGTTGTTTGCTGCTCAGTGAATGTGTTTCCCTGGGAGAGAAGTGAGAATTGTGCTGCACTGCTGGGTTAATGCAGGAAGAAAAAAAAAAAACACGTTTTTTTTTTTCTTGAACTTAATGGTTCTGCTCTAGTTAAGTTCACATTTTTGAGTTCTTACAAAGTGTGGGACTGTGAGGGAGTAGTAATTGGGGAGAAGCCACTTGACATCCTGGTTGGGATTGTGGGGCCATTTGTGGCATTCTGTGTAACAGAAAATATATGGTGGTTTCAGCTACTCCCCTCCCCCACCAACTCCTGTTAAGTTGGTTGGGGCCAAGCCTGCCTTATTCTGGGGCTTGGACACAGCATTGCATGAAAGGGATACTAGCATTATGAAGTAACTGCCTGGTGCTGAGGGCAGCGATATTCAGAACTGTTTGTTTTACCTACCTGGATTACCTGCAGGAAGGTGAGAGCTTAGACAGGAGGTTTTTGTCAGCTCTATTTTTGTTTTGGACTTATTTATTTTGTTGCTTGGAGAAAAGACTGACCTAAAGTCTCCCCTCCAGTGTATCACCACAATAAAGTGAGACTTAATGAACTTTAAATTGACTCTTTTGGAATCTTTATCCATATTGATATTGAACAGTGACCAGCAGGACTTCCTTCCTTTATGGGAAGCACGCCGGAGTAGCGCTGTCGTGAGCGTCGACCGGAGTCACACTGATTTACAGGCACCGGCCACGCTACAATATGTAGTGGAATAGTTCTGGCTGTTCCGCTTTTATAAAATAGCACATTTTGGAATCTTCCAATTAGGCATTCTGTTTTAAAAATTAAACCCATAACAAATAGTTCCTACTTCTTGGAAGTTTCAAGTTTAAAGCTGAATTAATTACCATGATTATTATTTTTATTGTTGTCATCATTATTTGGACTTAGCTCACCTCTTTCTCAGTAATAGTTCAACTTGGAAGTTTATTCAGAATTTAGTATTCTGCCTATCAATAAAATTGTCTAAGCAGCTTACAGACTAAAATTTTAGTATCCAAGAGACTGAACGGAGATGGAATTGTTTTGGGGCTATTATTCAACATTGATTTTTAAGTAGATAAATCCCGATGCAGGCGTTTGAAGCTGAAACACAGCTTGTGTCAGGTCCATCAATAAATCATCCTTACTGTCCCTCACTTGGTTTTAAAAGCTTACACAGATAGTATGAGGACAAAAATTCATCTATATAATGATTGGGTAGAAAGAGGATGGAATTAAGGTGAAATCCCAAAACTATTCTTTAAACAGTTATATTCAGACATCAAACAGTGATGGCAGCATTCAGCAGCAAATATGTATATTCAGTTCCACTGATTACCCATATAGTGACACCAAATAAATGTATATTCATCAAAAACAACAAATAGGAGCACTATAAACTTAAAACCGCTTTATAAACTGCCTGAAGGAGCTCAGAACCATGAGATGGTATAATGAACACTGCCAGGGTAAAACCCTGATTCATATTTCAAATGTCTATCATTGCTCCCTTTTGGAGTTGTTTATAAAGTTGTTTCATATGTTCATGTGTCACATGAACCGGATATTAGAGAAGTCAGGAGAGCTTTGAAGAATGCAATTCTCTTTTTGATTGTCAACTTGTTCAAGCGGGTTCTCTGAGGAAGCCGTCTTGGCGAAACGCGTCAGACCTGGGTTTAGCAAGATAAGATTCTGCTTCAGAAAGATAACTTTTACTTACCTTGAGTTTTTTTCAAAAAGACTAAGTTTAAAATATAAGAAAGCTGTTGTGAATTAGTGAAACACTTTTGCACTTCTATTCGTTTTTTTTTACACAATATGAAACAACTGGGCCTTTGGCTCCCACCTACCCTAAAAAAACTCCGATCACAACAGGCAGACAAATTTACCCCTTCCCCTCACTTTACAAAACCGTAGTAGGAAGTCTATGAGCGTCAGAGCTGTTAACAACATGGCCAGCGCTAAAAACTGCACTACAGTTTTGTAAAAGGGGGGGGATAAAGAATAGAAGTAGTTTACCACTGGGAATTGCAGATCTGCAATCCTGATTTCAGTGGCAAGCAAAATAATGGAGGCTATTATTACAAAAAAAAAACAACAAAGAAATTACTGGCCTTACAGCTAGATAACATAAGGAGGCAGAAGGAAATCTATTAAATTTTTTAAGGGGTTTAATGAACATGTGCATAAGGATAAGCCAGTTGAGATAGCCTATATAGCAAATGCCCTCTGAAAATCCCAAGTGTCCCATGAAAAGACTACCAATGAAATAATACCATGGGAGAGGAGGCTATGTCCTGTTGTGGAAACAAGGAGGACTAATTTTCTCAGTGGAGAAAGGTAAATAGTGAGCTTCTCCAGAGATCTGTATTGGGACCAATTCATTTTAACAGATTTAATCATCTGCAGCAAGGGAGGATGATCAAATCTGCAGGTGACAAAATTATTCTTAAGTTGATATATCATGAGCAGACTGACAAGTTGCAGGAAGATCTTGCGAAAATGGTTGGTGGGTGTTTCAATGGAAAATGACAAAGTGATAGACATATAGGGAAAACTAATCCATGAAAATTAGTTTCTCTTTTAGGAGCCAGACATAGAAAAAGGATCTCAAAATCATCCCCCAAAAAGATGTTGAAATTCTCACTCAGTATGTAGTGTTCTCTATGTGGTATATAAAAAAAAAAAGTGACAATAACTTTCAGTTCTTTCAGGCTTTTTTTTTTTCAAAATTTTGGACTTTTTCAGTTCAAGTTCAAGTTGATATACTCATATATGGAGGGCCATTTTCAATATGACATCTAAATCTGAGTTTAGACATTTTCCAGAATATGCACAAAACTCCACCACCAAATAGGCCCATTTTCAAAACTGCAAAATGTCCATCTTGTTTTTTTTTTTCTTAAAATGGATATATATGTGCTCTGTGCATCTATCCTTTTGAACCATTCTAAGAAAGAAAATAGACATCCAAGTGAAAAATGCATAAAACAAGCCATTGGGGTGTAGGAGGGGCCCACATTTATAACATACTGGCCACAGAGATATCCCAGCAGTGGGGCACCTCAGGGGACACTGCAGTCAACTTCACATAAAAGGTCCCAGGTACGCATCTTACTTTATGGTGTATGGTAAGCCCTCCAAAGCCCACCTAAAATTCACCGGAACCAACTGTACACCACACCGACAGCTTATATGCTTGCAGATGTCACCTACTTGTAGGTACAGTGGGATTTGGGTGGATTTTGGAAGACTCACATATTCCACCATAAGTGTAGTAGAGTGGGATATGGACCTGCATCCCTTACTCTATGGTTCACTACACCACCCTCTAGGCTACGCCTGGAAATTGCTTGCTGCTGTACTAGGCCTGCTGATAACATCTGGAGCTTCTACTACTACTACTACTACTATTAATTATTTCTATAGTGCTACTAGACGTACGCAGTGCTGAAGACAGTCCCTGTTCGAAACAGCTTACAATCTAAACAGACAAAAGAAACAAACAGGATGTCATGGATACAGTTAAGGGGAACAGTTAATCTGCTGGCAAGGTTGGTGGGCACTGGGGAGTAGGGTTATGGATTGAAGGCTATATCAAAAAGGTGGGTTTTCAGTCTGCTTTTAAACAAGGGAAGGGGCTTGGGGTACAAACTCAGGTAATTTTTTTCCAGGTATAGGGGGCAGCTAAATGAAAGGAATGAAATCTGGAATTGGCAGTGGAGGAGAAGGGTACAGCTTGGAGTTCTCTGAGAGGTGTATAAGGAGAGAGAAGAGAGGAGCGATATTGAGGGGCAGCAGAATGAACACACTTGTAGGTCAGGTTAAACCTTTCCTTTTGGTGGGAAACGTGCTTATATTACAGGTATGAGAGAATGAATGTGGAACAGGTAGGAAACAATAAAAAGTTTAAAGAAGTCTGGGGTCCGTTAGAAACATTTGTTAAATTGTAGAGTGATTAATTGATTGATAAGATCCTTAATTCTCGAAATTCCTTAATTTTCCACACACATCCAGATAGGGAGGGAGGGTAAAGGAGGGGAGAGGATGTAGGGTATTTCATTTTAAATATTTGTGCAAATATAAGTGCTGTTAATTGTTTATATCCGTATGCTTATTTGTATGCACTTTGTTAGTAAGTTTGGAAAACTAATAAAGAATTTAACAAAAAAGAATTCAAACATCCATACCACAATTCTAGCACATCCCCTTGAGATTTAGAAATATAGAAACATGATAGCAGGTAAAGGCCAAATGGTCAATCCAGTCTGCTAATCCGCAATATCTACTATCTTCTTCTCTCCCTAAGGTATCCCACTTGTCTGTCCCACGCTTTCTTGAATTCAGACACAGTCTTTGTCTCTACCACTTCTACTATGAGACTATTCCACACATCAACCACTCTTTCTGTAAAAAACTAATTTCCTTAGATTACTCTTGAGCCTATCACCACTTAACTTCATTCCATGCCCTCTCTCTCTCTGAAGTTTACTTTCAATTGCATGAGACTTGTCTCATGTGTATTTATGCCACATAGATATGTAAACATCTCTATCATATCTCCCCTCACCTGCATTTCCTCCAAAATATATATATTGATATCTTTGAGTCTGTCCCCATATGCCTTATAACGTAGACTACCAACCATTTTAGTAGCCTTCCTCTGGACTGACTCCATCCGTTTATATCTTTTTGAAGGTGCAGTCTCTAGAATTGTACACAATATTCTAAATGAGATCTCACCAGTCTTATACAGGGGTAGCAGTACGTCTTTTTCTACTGGCCATTCCTCTCCCCATGAATCCAAGCATCCTTCTAGCATTCGCTGTCGCCTTTTCAACCTTTTAGGCCACCTTAAGACCATCACATACTATCACTCCCAACTCCCGCTCCTCTTTCGTGCACAAAGTTCTTCACTCCCTAAACTTTACTGTTCCCTTAGGTTTTTGCACCTAAATGCAAGACCTTGCATTTCTCAGCATTAAATCTTAGCTGCCAAATTTCAGATCATTCCTCAAGCTTCACTAGGACCCTCCTCGTGTTATCCACACCATATGGCGTGTCTATTGCAGATTTTGGTATCATCTGCAAACAGGAACAAACTACTGGTCAACAGCATAGATATCAGTCTAGAATATAGGTTTTGGAAAGAGCAAATTGGAAGGGTTGGGCGAGAAAACTGTCCATCTGCCCCTTTGTGTCATTTTTTGGATATTTTTCCTTTTTGAAAATGAGCCCCCATGTATCATTTACATGACTATGCAGTTTACAAAATATATACAACTAAATAAAAATTAATTATATTATTTAAAATTGGCTAATAAGAATAACCATAATCTAAACCCACAAAATCAATGTGACATAAGGCATAAATTAATACAATTAATTCATCCAAGAAGCTAATTCATTTCATTCATTTGTTTTAAATTTTTTTAAAAAAAGTGTATTTCACATTGGAACTCTGATTTTTAATCAACTTCATACACCCTAAATATTTTAAGATGTACCAATGAACTGAAGACTCACTAGATTGCCCACCCCTAACCAGAATGATAAAGGGGATGAAGGGCTCACCTATGAAGACAGGATAAACAATCATCAGTTTAGAGCAGTGAGATTACAAGTACAGGAAGGTCTTTGTTGGCTCTTTGTTTTATCCCAGGAGTAGGGATCCTGCTGTATACTTGTGACACACTTTGACTGCTACCCTAACATGCTACTGGGTAATGGATAATCCGATAAGGAAGTGTCCCAAAGGGGTGATAACATAAGAACATAAGAATCGCCTCTGCTTAGTCAGACCATAGTTCCATCGTGCCCAGCAGCCCGCTCCCGCGGCGGCCCTCCAGGTCAAAGACCTGTTAGTGATCTTTTACATACAACATTTTGCCTTGTATAGTATCCCTCTAACCATACCCCTCAATTCCCCTTGCCTTCAGGAATTCGTCCAATCCCTTTTTGAACCCCCAAATCGTACTCTGCTCTACCACCTCCTCTGGAAGCGCGTTCCAGGTGTCCATCACCCTCTGAGTGAAGAAGAACTTCCTAGCATTTGTTCTGAATCTGTCTCCCTTCAATTTCCTCGAGTGCCCTCTTGTTATTGTTACCCCCGCAAGTCTGAAGAATCTGTCCCTCTCTACCTTGTATATACCCTTCATGATCTTGTAAGTTTCTATCATGTCCCCTCTAAGTCTCCGCTTTTCCAAGGAAAAAAATCTTAACAAACAAAGGGGGAACCCTTGCAACTTAAATGAACCATAAAACTAACAGGCGGAGCTAGAAATCACAAGCAGGGACAAGCCCTTAAATGCGTTTCCGTAATGTCTATCATTGCTCCATCTTTAGTTAGTTAGAAGGTTTTTCATATGATTTCAAAATAACTTAATTGCTCAAGAGTCCATTTCATAATCGTGTAAATTTGAAAAAAGTATATAACTTAGCTTAAATAAGTGAAAAACGTATCTAGACGTGTCTGAAGTTGTCTCACTGCAGCGGGTTCTGACGCGTTTCACCAGAACGGCTTCCTCAGAGAACCCACTCTCGCTGGATGACACTCAGGAGAAAAACTTCATCCTAACAAATAAAAGATAGAAGAGCCGTTTCACAATGTTAAATAACGCCGTGTAACACAAACTTAAAGCGCTGCTGGTGGATACCTTGCATGTCTCTCTTGACTCTCTGTCTTCCGGTTTAGATGACGTCACCCACAGCTGTTACCCCGGAATATCTATCAATGAAGCTGTCACTCATTTGTGGAGGAACGCCCATCACTGAACTTCGCGGTTCAGCCCATTCGAGGTTACCGTTTGCCAGTGATATATCCATGACTGCTCCTTCTTCCACAAATAGGCTGTCATATTTCCACCTCTTTTCAGTCGCGGAGCTTCTAAGGTCATGAATTTAAGATCCTCCAGAGTATGTGACTGTGCATGCCAATGCTGTGAAAGAGGGGCTCCCATATCCCCCCCGTTGAATCTTACTGAGATGTTCAGTAACCCGCACCCTGATAGATCTCGTAGTGTAGCCTATGTAAAACAATTGGCAAGGGCAAATGATCATATAAACAACTTCCTCGGTTTTGCCATCTGTATCATACTTGAGGATATGAGTTTTCCGCAATCGAATATGAGTAATCTCCTGGGTTTCAATGGCATGGGGGCATACACTACACCTCCCCCATCGATGATGTCCCCTAGAAATAGATTGTTGACTTGGGTCAGAATGCAAAAATTGAGAAGAAGTGACACACTCTCGTAAATTTCGTCCCCTGAAGTATGCAAACGTGGGAAACTGGGCAAATCCCGCATGAAACTATAAAATGTGCCAGTGGGTTTTAATGATTCTCTTGATTTCAAAGGCCTTGTGAGAATACAGGAGGGTACCACACCAATCTGGGTTCTTCTGTGGCATTTGAACTTTGTAAAAGATGGTCTCTCTGGGCATATAAAGCCCTCTTGTATGCCTTTTTGATGACTCTCCCGGGATACCCCCTCTCTGCGAACCGGTGCCACATATCTTTAGCTCTGCACTTATATTCTTCAACTGTGCTGCACAGTCGTCATAGCCTTAAAAACTGGCCCACCGGAAAGGTTACTCGTAGATGTCTAGGATGGTGACTGTCGAAATTTAAAAGATTGTTCCTGCCCGTAGCTTTATGAAATATGGTGGTTTCAAAGTGACCTTGGGTAAGATGTATCCAAATGTCCAGGAATGCGATCTCAGCTTGTGCTTCAGAAGCTGTAAATTGTAAGTTGACATCACAAGCAGTCAACCACTGTAAAAAAAAATTCTGTAACTGCTGTTCCGTACTAGTCCAAATGACGAACACATCATCAATAAAACGCTTCCATGCTTGAATGTCCTGTTGAAAAGCAGAGGGATATAGGAACTGGTCTTCAAAGTCACTGACAGAAAGGCATGCCACTGAGGGGGCTATGGTAGCCCCCATTGCAGTGCCCTTTATTTGCAGGTAAAAATTCTGATCAAACTGGAAATAATTCTTTCCCAAGGCAATAGGTGCTATTGTTACCAAAAAGTTCAATCTAACTGAAGGTAAAGACAAGCCTTCAAGATGTTTGCGAATGACATGTACTACAGCCCCCTGAGGAACATTGTTAAAGGACTGTAAAAATTTAAGCATATTGTGACAAACCTAGCACCTGTACTAGTTTTGCACCTAACAGGATCCTGTGCAGAAGAGCTGACCAGGTTAATTCTGGTGACCAACTTGAGGCTGACCTCCCTTGCCCATACGACCGGAGCAGTGGTGATCTGGATCAGGAGCAGACAGACCTTGCAACATTGGCATCCTGGCTATAAGTCAGCTAGGGCAGGCAAAGAGAAACTAGCAGAGCCTAGAAAACCCAGGCAGAACAAGCAAAGAAAGCCTGCAGTAGCAGCAAAGCCCATCCCCCTCTACAGGCTGAAGGGGATTGGCTGTGGGCTGATTAAAAGCAGGCTGAAGCAAACAGCAGAGGGAGGGGAAAGGGTGAGTTACTCCAGCAGCTCAGAGCAGTGCGAGAGCCTTGGGACAAGGAAGCAGTGGCTGATGTCCCAGATTGGCCCATGCAGGAGGTAGTAGAAAGCCTTCCCTCTTCTACCAGTTATTTTCCAGAGCTGGTGGAAGAAATGGAATTGCAGGAAGCTGGCTTCATTCCTGAGGGTCAGGTACAGCCTATGGACATTAACTGAAAAGTGAGTAGCTGGAAAAACAGCCAGTGTTTTTTTTGTTTGTTGGTTTCTCATTCTCTGAGCAGGGAGTGCTTTTGTGTGTTCTGCTCCTTTGACAAGGAAGCTAAACTGTATGTTTTCTGAGGAGAATACTTACCTGAAAGTCTTACTATTGTGACCATAGAGCGTTTGAGCTAAAATATAGGGAACTGTTTGAATGCTGTACTATTCTATTCCTCCCTGTGTGTGCCGTGGCTGGGCAGAGCAATTACAGAATTTCTCTCAGCTGTGCTGCCTAACTGAGACCATAGCTCAGGCACTCAGCAGCCTTAGCAAAAACGGTCTTATGACAAGCTCAGGAGAATATGAACTGTCTGCTGTTCTAAGATATGATAGGAAGTCATGTACTTTCTGTGAAAATCTCCTGCCTGTCTTGAACCCTGCTACAAGAGAAAAGTTTTGTTGTGGTGTGGTGTTTTTTTTTTGTTTGTTTCTGAAACACCAAGCTGGTCTCTGTGCTGAGCCAGTGTACATAGTCTCAGGTGAGACAGATCAGTTTATTTATTCTTTTGAGAAACATTGAATCTTTATTTTTCCTACACTTTTGAAAACTGGATTCTGTGAAGTGCTGCTTGCGAGACCTGTATGCTGTATTCTTTATGACCATCAAGAGTGGAATAAACTATTAACATGTTTTGAAAGAACTCTGACCAAACTTTGTCTTGTGTTGAATGGTGAAAGCTCATACTTACCCTTTGCTCCCAGGCCTAGGCAGTTGCCTAGGGCACAGTTAAAGTCCTGAGGATATCCCTGGTGGTAGGGAACACGCCAGAGCATAGTTCTTGTTACAAGTTCACTCCGCTCTGAGGGGTGCTTGTGACAATATCAGTGGTGTCCTTGATGTACGACCATGCTTTGGATACCAAGTCCATTAAGTAGAAATCCACAAAATCAGATTATGATTCTAAAAGGGAACCAATCCCTGACACAATAGGGCGGCCAGGGGGAGCAGTGATACTCTTATGTATCTTAGGAACAAAGTATATTACAGGTATAACAGGGTGTTCCTGACACAAAGATCTATAAGCATCGGGAGCAGTGTAGAATATTCAGTGTGCCAGCCTGCGCAAAAAAAACACTTTTGCGGTTTTGTAAAAGGAGGGGGTTAGTGATCTGTATGCTAGTTTAAAATAACATGTTTTCAGATAGGATTTAAATTTTGAAAAGGATTTGTTCTGATCTGATATCAGAGAGTAGACAATTCCATAGTTCTTGGGATGTTTAGATCTGCAAATACTTGTCATGTATGAAAGGCAATCTAAGTACAATTTGGATTATAGGAAAAGAAGAACCCTGCCAGGTTCCAATCATGTGAAAATCATTCATGATTATCCAGGTAAAGCTGAGACAAACTTTCATCTGACAGAGTCAAGACAGCAGCTAGATCCAAGGGTTGCACTGTAATGCCAAAAAAACAAAAGAGAAAACTGCAGACAGTATGTAGAAGATGCAGGCTGTGTTTATTAAACCAAATATAAAATGCGGTAACTATTGTCACCCTTTGTTTTACAAACCCTGGGACCCGACACGGTCCGTGTTTCGGAGAACACGCCTTCTTCAGGGGTCCATGAGTTGTAAGGGTTAAAGCAAACCGCAATATAAATTTGTAATAAGCAAAGCCCCTGTGTTAAAGCAATCAATGTGATCTATCTGTACACCGTAAAAACGAGATGCTGGAGCAAAAGCGCGGTGTACAGTTGGATCGCATTGATTGCTTTAACACAGGCACTTTGTTTATTACCAATTTATATTGCAGTTTGCTTTAATCCTTACAACTCATGGAGCCCTGAAGAAGGCGTGTTCTTCGAAACACGGTCGAGTCGGGTCCCAGGGTTTGTAAAACAAAGGGTGACAATAGTTACCGCATTTTATATTTGGTTTAATAAACACAGCCTGCATCTTCCACATACTGTCTGCAGTTTTCTCTTTTGTTTTTTGGCTTGCTGTTCTTGAATTGCAGACACTGTTGGGTTTCCTTGTTGTTTGCACTGTAATGCACCATCACTGAACAACATAAAAAATGCCATATTAGATTAAACTAATGTTCCCATTCAACCTAGCATCCTATGTCTGACAGAAATCACATCAGTTCACTCAGAAGTATCTTGCAGATCAACAGGTAAGTCCATTCCATGTCACTCATTTTCTGATCTAAGAAAGTGAAGCATCCAAGTCTCTATGGCTAACATTTCATGGTCCTGACCAATGTTCCCTCTAAGGATTGATGAGGTGTGTGCAAAAAAAATATGCATGAGTGACAAATTACATACTCCACAAATTTATGAGCAGGTGCGGAGGACGCATTTTTAAACAAATGTAGTTTATCCTTGTACTCCTTATGTATTTTTAATCATCTATGGATATGTTTGTATGTTTATTGTTCAAATGGTTTTATTTATTTCCCCAAATTTATTTTTGTTATACGCATTGAAAATATTTGATATTGCGTTTAAATCAAAATCTCAATAAACTTGAAACGAGTGCCCGTGAGATTGTGGGAGGGTTAAATACTCAAAACTTAGAAGAATAACAATTTACTTAAAGTTTTTGCTTCGCCAGCTTTCTGGTATCTTTACATACAGTGGCATACCTAGCATATGTAACACCTGGGGCCCATCATTTTTTGGCACCCCCCCCCCATCTGTATGAAAAACATGATTTTTAGTAATAAGCCACGTCACACATGAGTGAGTACCTAGGAAAAGGCAGCATCTTACATATTGCAGTGAGCAGTACATCAATACACCCATTGTAAAACTAAACAAGCCAGACCAGCACAGATCAATCCTACACCATCAATCCTAACAGAAAACTATGTCTTTCGAACACACAGAACACAGAAAACACCTTCGCCTAGTATGGAATATGTCATCACAAACTAACCCCTCCCCCTTTTACAAAACTGTAGTGTGGATTTTAGCCACGGTGGTAACAGCTCTGACGCTCATAGAATTCTGAGCATCAGAGCTGCTACCACCACGGCTGGCGCTAAAAAACGCTCCACAGTTTTGTAAAAGGGGGGATAAAATAGAAATACACAGCTTCAACGCTCTAGCTCAGGGGTGCCCAAACTTTTTGGGCTTGTGAGCTACTTTAAAATGACCATGTCAAAATGATCTACCAACAATAAAATTAAAATACACAAAGCACACTATATGCTGAGAAAATGTTAATTATCATTCCTATTCTGGGTTTTTTTCAAAGAGGTCAAGGCAGATGACTCTATGCATTGTCACCTCAGTAACAACCATACAAAAATAGACAAATATACCCCCTTCCTTTTTATTAAACCACAATAGCAGTTTTTAGCGCAGGGAACTGCGCTAAATGCCCAGCGCTGCTCTCGACACTCAGAGGCTCCCTGCGCTAAAAAACACTATTGCGGTTTAGTAAAAGGGGGCCATAGTGCAAAATATAGACAGCAGATATAAATTCAGCCACATTTTGATCACTAAATTTAAAATAAAATCATTTTTCCTACCTTGTCTGGTGATTTCATGAGTCTCTGGTTGCACTTTCATCTTCTGACTGTGCATCCAATCTTTCTTCCCTTCTTTCAGCCTGTATGCTTCCTCTCCTCCAGACCTCATTCCCTCCCCCAACTTTTTCTTCCTCTCTCCTTGCCCTTTCTTTCTTTTTTTTCCTCTTGATGCCCCTTTTCTTTTTTTCTGTATCCCTTCTGTCTCCCTGCCTGCCCCCTTTCTTGCTCCCTACCCTCCACAAAGCCACCGCCGCAACCATCGGGGGAAACAGGCCCCAAAGCCACCGCCACAACCATCGGGGGGGAAACAGGCCCCAAAGCCACCGCCGCAACCATCGGGGGGAAAACAGGCCCCAAAGCCACTTCCGCAACCATCGGGGGAAACAGGCCCAAAAACCACCGCCGCAACCATCGGGGGGAAACAGGCCCCAAAGCCACCGCCGCGGCTGCCCCAAGCTCTCTCTGCTTCCCCCGACATCAATTCTGCCGTCGGAGAGGAAATTCCGCCCAGCAAGGCAGCGATTGACTGGCTCGAACTTCCTCTCCGACTGCAGCCTTAGGGGATGTGCACAGCCGGAGCGGACCGCCCCCCCCCCCCTTGGTAGCCACTGAAGACGTGGCAGCGGCTCCTCTCACGAAGTCCGATGCAGTCGGGGATCTTGAGAGGAGCCGCCGCTGCATCTTTCAAATTTGGAAAATACAGGCCACTGCCGCCGCTTCCTCTCACCTCCCTCGAGTGAGCGACAGGGGAAAGCGTGTGAGCGACGCCACTGAAAATAGTGAGCGATCGCTCATGCGCTCACCTTAGAGGGAACACTGGTCCTGACCTCCAGAAACTTGACCAAACCCTTCTTAAACCACATTTTCTGATAATATACAGAAAACAAATTTGAGAGACGGCAAGCAGCTTCCAGATTGTTTCAACGAGCATCCTCTGGTCTAGTACAATCTGATTTCTTATATACACACTCTCTGGGTGGTTTGCTGTGACTATCTACAGCACGGCATCATTGACATTTGCTACCTTTGTCCCCTCTGACCCTTATGATCAGCATTCGCCAGGGTCCTGTTTTCTGCCACCATGTCTGAAGTCTGAGGAATGATCCACCTGCTGCAGATGCCACTGACACTTTTGCCTGTGTTCTTCTGCTCCAATGGAGTGTTCTGTTACCCACAATCCATTGGATGAAGCTCCAGTTCTAGTCCAGGTGAAGGTATAATACACTCTGCTCCCTACAATGGTCCCTCACCGTCTGCCTTTGGACCAACAGCTGAAAGTCTTGCTAAGTAACCCAAATCTAAAGAGGAGGAAGCTGACTTTTGAAAGGTCTGTTGCCAGGAGTAATAAATTTACAGATATTGTTGTGGCTATAAAAATGCTAGAAGAACATAATAAGAACCATTTGGTTTTAATTGATTGCAAATTAAAACCCCATACAACGTTAATGCGAAGAGTTAAGAAAAAAATTAAAACTTTACAGCAGGAGGTACTCACAGTTACTAAGCAATCTGGATCTTGTAAAACAGTCACTGAATCTTTAATGGAAACGTGAGATAATAATAATAATAACTTTATTCTTGTATACCGCATTACCATGGTAGTTCTATGCGGTTAACAAATAAGAGACTGTACATTTACAGCGATTACAGCGAATTTCAGTAATGTTACACTTACATTTAGGACGATACATTTACAGTGTTGTTACACTTACATTTAGGACGATACATTTACAGTGTTGTTACATTTACATTTTAGAAGATAGATTTACGGCAAAGTTGTTTTTTTTTGTGTGTGTTTTTTTTTTCTTTTCCACTAGCTTGACATATACCGAGTAGTTACATTAGCCATAAAATGGAGCATTAGTAAATAAAATTTGGCTTCAAAAATATTTAAATAACAATGCTTCCTGAGAACCCTGAGAGAAAATCACTGTGCTGTTGTCAGTGTGCAGTCAACATATTCTTCCCCAAATTTTTCAGCTTCACAGTTTAATCAAAGTCATCAGATAGAACTAGCTAAGGAAGTGAATAAAAATTAAAAGATCCATTGGAGCCCAGGTCATTGCTATATGTAAGTAATGAATTAGACAAGAAGAAAAATATTTTTGTGGTGTAGTTTATCTATACAGTGGGACCTGGGTTTGCGAGTAACGCGATTTGCGAGTGTTTTTGCAAGATGAGAAAAACACTCGGCAAACTTTCGTCTCGCAAACCGAGCACTTACAGCTGCAGGAAGCGCCGCTTCAGGGAACTCCTCTTCCGTCCGCCAGCCAGCCTTCCACGTCGGGTACCTTCCGCAAGTTGGAGAGCCTTTATTTGAGCCTATGCAGCCACCTGCACGTTGCGTATGACACGCACAGCGTCGATGATTAACATTGTGTGTGATCATACGCAACGTGCAGGTGGGACAGCACTCAGCTGCGTAGGCTCAAATAGAGGGTCTCCAACATGCGGAAGGCACCCGACGTGGAAGGCTGGCCGGCGGACGGAAGAGGCATCCCTCCGAAGTGGCACTGCGGGGTTCTCCAGCAGCTGGCGGACATTAGAAGCATCCTCCTGAAGCAGCACTGCGAGTTTCTTTAGCAGATGACGGACAGAGGAGGCGGATGGAGGAGATGGCGCTGCAGCACCCGGCACCCGACAGGTACAGACCCCGAGCTCTGGAACGAATCATCTGTGTTGCCATTATTTTCTATGGGGCACTTTGCTTTGATATACAAGTACTTTGGATTACGAGCATGCTTCTGGAATGAATTATGCTCGTAAACCATGGTACCACTGTATTTCAGACTTCATATACTGCCTTATACATAAAATCAGAGGGGTTTTCATGACTTTTCAAGAACTGCTAAGCACTACTCAGTTTAGACACCCCTCCCCCTCCAAAAATAACCTAAGCACCTTTGCATCAATAATATGTGGAAATGAGACATTTCTCCTGCCAGGCCAAGGATGGATGAAGGGGATGGCCTTTCTGTGTGGTTACAATCAAAGCGGTTTACCTATTTATTTTGTACCCGGGGCAATGAAGTGTTATGTGACTAGCCCAGAATCACAAGGAGCTGCGATGGGAATTGAACTAACAACCTCAGGGTGCTGAGGTAGCTGTTCGAACCACTGGACTACTCCCCTACTGATCACAGCAGTGTATTTTTTTTCTGGTAAGTTAAGATACTGGTTATTCAAGTGTAGAGCTGTCCTTAGGATGGGGGGGAGGAGCCTAAGTGGGAGATAATCCATGGCCCACCCATGCTCCACATATAAGCACACCCCCTTGCAATTAGGCACTATGGCACATAGGCACTAACTTATAGACCTGTGCCTAGTACACATAGGCATCCAAATATCGATTAGATGGTGCCTGAAACATATAAGTGGCACCTCCCTCTAGACCAGGGATGTCAAAGTCCCTCCTCGAGGGCCGCAATCCAGTCGGGTTTTCAGGATTTCCCCAATGAATATGCATGAGATCTATTTGCATGCACTGCTTTCATTGTTTGCTACTAGATCTCATGCATATTCATTGAGGAAATACTGAAAACCTGATTGGATTGCGGCCCTCGAGGAGGTACTTTGACACCCCTGCTCTAGACACTATAGACATGACACCAAAGAGGGTAATGTCATAACAGGGTGCCTATTTAATAAAGACATTAAGGGCCAGATTCTATAAATGGCACCTAACTTACCCCCACCTCCATTTTATGAAGCCGCGTTAGCGCTTTTGATCACCAACCATGGCAGTAAAAGCTTTGATGCTTGTAGAATTCCTATGAGAGTCAGAACTTTACCACCATGACCAGCGATAAAAAAATGCTAACACAGCTTCATAAAAAGGGGAGCTAATTGGCAAAATACCCTTAGTAGCCTCAATAACTGGGGAAAAAAATTTTTAGTTGGTCAAAAGGCACCTATGTGATTCTATAAAAGATAGGCACATGTCTCATTTCGCTTAGTGACACCGTCCTCCTTTTTCAAAACCCATGACACGGGTGGAACTGGACAGGCTTGGGGGCGTGGCCATGGGTCCTTTGGGAAAATCTGGTAACCCTAACCTAATGCCTAAATGGGTGTTTATGGGTGGAGTGTGACTTAGGTACAACTAAGCACGACTTTCCAGGGAAGGCAAGTGATATCATGTACGTTTATGTGCTGGAAAGAAGAGGCATATGGAGAAATTCTAGTTGCATATAAATAGGTGTTATGCATCTGTGTTTACTTAATACTCATGTCTATTTCCCTGATAGTTTTATAGAAGCTCTGTTAAACACATAAAATACTATTCTATATGCACAGAACCTTATAAAATCACTCCCTGAATGGGGAAAAATGAAGAAACAATAATTAGAGGATACACAGCAGTATAGATTATCAGGTTCTGATTCTATATTATGTCTGGTCACTGCATTCAGGGCTCATGCCCAAATTAGCAACTAAGGGTAAAGAATCCCTTATATGGCAATGTATCCCAGGATGCACCATGCAGGCTGGGTGCCACCATCTTTCAAGAAGGCATCACTCCTGTCTTTTTTAAAGTAACACCTTAAAGAGGGGTTGGGAAGCACCAGAAACCATGGCCATGTTTATTTTAATTAAGTTAGGGAAGAAGGTGCTGGGTCAGAAGGAGGCAGAGGGGAGATCAGGGCTGATATAGAGCACAGGGAGCTCTCTAATGCCACCTCAGACCTGGCAGTAGTTTTCTCGCATTGTGCCTTGCATTGCTTTGGAGAAATTAATAGGGTCTTTTTCATGCATTTAATAAGCTGTACACTGATGTCTACTTTGGGAGTAAACCAGCACAGAAACCTTTTTAAAAAAATACAGCGGCCTTTAATAGGTAGTTAAACTGCCGGAGGCAGCTTTCTGCATCAGTCCCAGAATGAACCACTCTAGTCTCTAATCTAGCCCCTCTCTTCCTCTCATTTCTTAGGTCCTGATGCAGAAAGAAAAAAAAAAAAAAAAGAGTGGTGATGTTAATGTCTAATATTGGCAAGAAAAAAAAATCCATCAATGGAATTTGTTCATGCTAAGCAGTTTTGGGATTAGGGGGAGGGAGGTGTAAAAAAACAAAGGTCAAAAACTTTTCCTAGGATGACAGCTCTATTTACCGTACTTAGATTCATTTTACCACCTTTGCTGACTCGAAGCAAAATGTGCAGGAGAAGCAAAATATAAAAACAGCAACAAAAACATCTTTCCTTTATGATTGATTCTTGACTTAAATTATTTGATAGAATGTGATCAAGCATCTAAAAGTAATAGATAGATATTGATTTAATTTTTCATTATCTGCTATCATTGATTGAGATGGACTGATTAGTGAGTTAATCTGGATAATGCTGTTTTTTTGTACTTAATCGTTTGACTTGCTAAATTCTGGGAAAATTGATTGTGTCATTAATTTAAGGTTTTTAAAATGTTTTCCAGTAAGATAAATGCCTTAAGAGCTCTGCTAACGGTAAGTGTAAATCTTTCCTTTTCTGTGTCACTGATTTCTACAGACCAATAATTTTTTTTACACTATGTGGAATGAAAATGTTCCTTGCTCAAATTTGAACATAATATAGTTTTTAATATTCTATGTGATGCTGTAAACTGTTCTCAGCTATAAATGAAAACATGTATATTTTGCTGATCTAAACCTGGATTTTAGCCAAGAGCAACTGAGATCGAGTTTTGTGCATTTTTCTGTGCATTTTTTGCAAAAAAAATCACGATAATACACTGCTGTGATACTTCTTCCACATGGAACTTTGTCTGTGATGATGATGCCACCATGATCATAAGCAAAAATCATCATTTTTGGACTTGATTGAGTTCATCAAAATTTTTTTGGTCACGGGGAAGATGGAGCTCTCCACTCATCATTGAAAAACTATGCAAATATGGCTGAGAGGTGTTACCTCATGCTCCCTACAATCCAGATATGAGTCCACCAGACTACGACCTTTTTCCATAGTTGAAACAACCTATGCGTGGACATTGTTTTGCATCTCTGGAAGAGCTTTCTTCCGCCAGTACCCGAGTCATTCGGCAACTGAACAAAAACGGTGTCTTGGATGGAATAATGAAGCTTCCCAGATGTTGGGACTTGGTCATTGCAAAGCAGGGAGACTATATTGAAGGACTGTAAAGAAATACTTGAAAAAAAAATAAAACATGTAAAAAAAAAACCCCAACAATATGCATTATTTATGAAATGACCCTCATAAATACACTCAGACGACATTCAGATCCTAGGGACTCTAAACCCGAGGAATCCTTAAAACCTTCTTTGCTTGTTTGACAAAATTTCCACCATCACATCCTAGTTATAGGCTAATCATATGCATCTGAACTGGGATAAAACAAAGGCTCTTTTGTTTACACCATACTGAGATGATCATGCTATTGAGTCTTTGGCACATCTCAACTCATTGGTGAAATCATAAAAATCTTGGGGGTGGTTGTCAACTTTGATTTAACTTTTTGTTCTGATATTTCTACTGTTATAGGGAAATGTTGAAACCCAAGGCACTTCGAGTCGTGATTCACTCCATATTTTTGACTCATTTAGATTATTGTAATGCTCCATTTGTAGGGCTTCAAGCAAGGGAAAGTAGGTGTTTGCAATAATGCAGAATGTGACAGTTAAACTCGTTTCAGGTGCAGCCAAATTTGACCATGTCATCCCATTGTTGAAGACCGAACATTGGCTACCAATTTAATTCTGTATACAGTATAAACTTCTTTCAACAATCCATAGTATTAAATCCACGGGAACACTGTCCTACTCATCAAATTTTTAGTGCCTTATACAACTGTCCATCTCCTTCACTCTTCTCAACAGTATGTACGCTACATTCCCTCTTTTCATTATATTTTTTTTAACAAGTTTAGGGACTCTCTGTTCTCAGTGATTGGTCTTATACTCTAGAACAGTCATACACTCTAGAACTTTTTTAGCTCTGGCACACTAAATGGAGCAAATGTTTTTCACAGCACACTAAACGGAACAATGTTTTTTGTGGCACATTCAAATTGAAATTATAAAATTGCAAAACAAAAATTAAATTTGAGTTATTTATTTAAAGTTCTTTAACCATGTATAGATAATTGTAACAAATGTGAAACTAAAGTAGATAGAATAGAATTGCTAATCAATGTGATAGATGTGTTTGTTTTTGAGTGCAAATTAACTAAAAATACGGATCGATAAATTATAAGCAAATACGCATTTCATCATCCACCATCTGCAGTTGTTCTCTTTTTTTATTATTTAATTTCTGTCAGTGCTGAAAATGCAAGTGTTTTGTTGCTCAAGTTAGGATAACTACTGCATAAAGAATAAAAATAAAATTACTTGCTGTTATTTTTCAAGGACTAATCATGTGACAAAGAATGTTGCTTGTCTGGGCAGTTGTATCTTTACACACACAGACACTCATAACATTGACAGACTCTTGGGTACGTACATGTCATTTATTCTAGTGTATACTTATGAAGGGAATTTTTAAAAATAAAGTAAAATTCTGGAATCTCTTCAGGGCACACTACTGTGCCTTGGTGCACATTTTGAGAGACACTGCTCTAGAACAAGCTTCCTCTGGCTCTTCATCTGGAGCCTTCTGTTAAAAGGATCAAGGCACTTCTTTGAGGCTTATGAATGCCAGTCCCCTCTTTTTGTATCCCCTCCTCAGCTTACAGGACTTGTATATGTAGGAATAGGGTGTGCTGTAGATACTGCATGACTGTTTTCTTTTCTCTCTCCTTAACTGATTGTATTTATTTATTGGGGTTTATTAACTGCCTTTTCATGAAGAGATTCACCCAAAGTGGTTTACAGTACATTGAACAGAAATCAGGTACTCAAGTATTTTCCCTGTCTGTCCCAGCAGAGTAACAATCTAACTGTGGTACCTGGGACACAGGAGGATTAAGTGACTTGCCCAGAGTCACAGAGAGCAGGCTAGGATTGAACCCACCACCTTAGGATGTTGAGGCAACAGCTTTAACCGCTAGGCCACTCTTTTTTTTTCTGTATTATTTGAATGGTGTACACCGCTTGGATGATCTGCCCTTGAGCGATACAGCAAATAAAGAGAAACTTGAAATGAAAAAAAAAAAAACCATGGACTGGGAGGAATTGGGGGGGGGGGGGGATGGAGCTGGATGCTAATCCTCAAAGAGGACCTGGAAGACTATTGTCACATTGGCAGTCACTTTTTCTAAGCAACAGTAAAATGTGAACCTACAGACTGAAATCTATGTTGCAGCCATGAGAGCCAGTTTCAAGTGGGCTACCAACGCAGTCGTGGTTTGGACATTATGAGCTTCGCCATAAAACTCAAAGGTCAGGCCTTCCTGGAAATAATTAAAGGAGATGCAGTCTATTAGCCAATTTGGATAGTGTGCACTTCAAAAGAAACAGAAAGCTGAATTTCTAGTAGAAGGCTAAGGTTTGTGTGCAAGACCTTTGTGGGAATATGGTTGAAGGACTGGTTAAGGTAGAAAACAGAGACTATGCTAAGGAAGGAACTAATAATAGGGCGATTGTGAACACCTAGTCAATCTTTTATAGAGTGATCAATCGCTACAGTCTGCGTACCGAAGTTACTGCCACTAAACATAAGACTTTCACATCGGGTACATAAGGGCAAATTCTATAAGCGCCCAAAAGTTAGGCGCCTAATTAGGCACCGTTCAGTGCGATTCAAGTAAAATTGGGTGCTGTTTAGTGAATTGTGCTGAGCAGCACCTATTTGGGCACCTATTTTGGAGGCACCCAATAAAGAGGCCATCTCTAGGCACAACTAAAAGTTAGGCGGCCGTGCGAGCGCTTAAGCACACTTAAGAGCAACGATTCTGTAACAAGGTGCCTAACATGCATCTGCTTTAAAGCAGTTTATGCACTTGAATAATGGCTATGCTAGTTGTGTTATTCCAGCCTTAATATAATACAGTAATTTAATGGTAAGAAATAGGACTAGATACCAAATCTTCTCTTAAAGTAGTAATTGATTAAATGCAAAAGCCTCAGTCCCACCACTCCACCGCTGTTGTCATTTTGAACCGCGGGAAGAAATTACGTGGTGACTTTCATCATTGGCTCTTGTGCATTAACCAGTAGTCCAATACTAGTGTCTAGTTTTTTTTTTTGCATTTAAATTTACGTTTTCTATTTTTCTTCAATTATTTTATCATATATAATGTGCACTTATCTCTGCATCGGCCAACATCTGGGAGCCTGACCCGACATGTTTCGCGCCGTTGTACTTTATCAAGGGTCTCCTGATGTGGCTGCTTACACTTGGAGTCGGATGACAGCAGCCACCTCGGGAGACCCTTGATAAAGCGCAACGGCGCGAAACATGTCGGGTCAGGCTCCCAGATGTTGGCCGACGCAGAGATAAGTGCACATTATATGTGATAAAATAATTGAAGAAAAATAGAAAACGTAAATTTAAATGCAAAAAAAAAAACTAGACACTAGTATTGGACTACTGGTTAATGCACAAGAGCCAATGATAAAAGTCACCACGTAATTTCTTCCCGCGGTTCAAAATGACAACAGCGGTGGAGTGGTGGGACTGAGGCTTTTGCATTTAATCATTTACTACTTTAAGAGAAGATTTGGTATCTAGTCCTATTTCTTACCATTAAATTAAAGCAGTTTATGGCATGCTTCCAGGCTATCTCATCCCTCATTTTACCTTGAGTTATTCTAAGAGCTCCCAAAGAGTACACCTGTTTGCATATCCTTCAATAAAGCTCTGTCATTACAAAAGGTTCCTTGAGAGAACCTTTTCCTTTCAGGCGGCCAAATTGAATATATGGCTTGCCAAAATGGTGTTAGAAGCTTTCTCTTACCTTGACTTTAGAAAACAGATAAAACCACAACTATTTAACAGGCTAGAATCTTAATGTTGTCTATTCTTTTAACCTAACTTTTTAACCTATTTTAAATTGTTTGTATTTTTTTATATAGTTAGCATTTTATTTTGCTGAATCTTCAGAAGATTTTAATCTGATTTATGCATTTGCATTGTATGTATTGCGCTTGATTGTTGTGAACCGCCTAGAACTTTCGGTTATAGCGGTATATAAAAATAAATTATTATTATTATTGTTATTATTAACACGTAGCCACTCCCATGCCTAACATGCATAGTGCCTATTTTTTTGAAGGCCACCTAAATTTTTAGAGGCGCCTTGTGACAGAATCGCGCTTTCTTGATAGGCGCCTGTGTTTCAATCAGTGCTGATTAAAAAGCTTAATTGAGCTTGTTCTTCAATTTAGATAGGCACCTATCTATTTGGCGCCTCCGAAATAAGTGCCTAACTTTAGGTGCTGGTTACAGAATTTGGGCCATAAGGTCCAAAAGGAGCTCTCATTAGTAGACTTAGAACAGCCCTGGGGTTCCAAGAAATAGTTGGTGGTGTATTCTCGTATTTTGTTTGCTTTTCAGGTCTTACTAGTGGGCTTCACCAACTTCACTCAGCTACCAAGTGCAAGAGAATACCAGGTGAGAAAGATCACTCAAAAGAATGCCGTCTTACTACATATGGCCCTCACATACAGTATGAAAAAGCTAAGTTAGATTCACATAAGGCTGCCATGAGAGGGCCCTACAATGTATTATATCATTTCCTAAAAGGTAATGAAGCACTCCTAGTCTCAGCCAGTCTCAGTTATGATAATTTCAAAAATCCAGAAGTCACACATTACCCAAAGCCTAAAATTCGGAGGTAGAATGTTAACTACTGAGCAAAGAAAATAAAGACAGAAAGGACATATCTCTTATGCAACTTTTCTCTTATAGAGGCAATTCTTAAGCTTTTAAGTTTGACTTTTCATCACCCGTTAAACCCCGTGCTGGCCTAAAAATTACCGCCTGCTCAAGGGAGGCATTAGTGGCTAGCGCGGCCGGCGGTTTACCGTGTGGTATTACGCGCGTTAAACACTAGCGTGGCTTGATAAAAGGAGCCCTAAGTTGCATTGTTCCATGAAGTTTAATTTCTACGTGGAAAAAAATTTGGGATACGAGTTCTAAATCAGCACCAAGACATGGAGGAATGCTGTGCAATTTAGGAGAAAGGAATAGGATCACAGCTCTGTCATGGTATTTAGAAATCAGGTCTCAGAATTTTTTTTTCCAGTCCTACTTCAGCCCAGCTTTGAAACATGAAAGAGCAAATCAAGCAAAGTCACTTTCCTTTCTTATGAGGTTTTGGCATTTCTTGGCACACACAGACATGTTTTGTTATTTAACTAGCACTGACTGATTGGGAAGGGCATTTTCTATTTCAATTCCATTTACCCATATTTGGTAGTGTTCTCATACTTTTGGGAACCAAAATAAAAATATGTCTATAAAAAAAAAAAAATAAGATAGGTTTTAGAAATTGATTACTAACCTCTTGGTATTGATGCTCATTAAAAAAAAAAAAACAAGGAATACCTACGTATAAATTGGATTAGCCTCTAGTCATAGTAATTGGTGTATTTTAGTCACTCAAACTCTAAACAAAATGTTGTTAAGCCAAGTATCTCTATGTAGTGAAGGAATAGCATAGTGATTATAGCAGTGGCATAAGAACCAGGGCGATCGCCAGCACAAGGGTGCCCAACCCCTTCTGCAGGTAGCCCCCCCCCACCCAACGATCATGGCAGGAGGGTCCCCAAACTCTCCTGCCAATGACCGCCCACCCTTTCCCGAAGATCGCCAGCAGAAAGGTGCCCAATCCCTCCTGCCGGACCCCCCAATGAACTCCCCCTGCCTCCCTCCCCCCCAACGAAACCTCTCTTTCTTTTTCTGCACTTTCTATGATGTCTGCCTTTGCCCATCTCTTTTTCCTCTCTACCTTCCCCATAGAAGAAGGAATGGTCTAGTGGTTAGCGCTATAGTCTCAGCACATTGAGGTTGTGGGTTCAAATCCCATGCTGCTCCTTGTAATCCTGGGCAAGTCCTTCATTGTTCCAGGTACATTAGATAGATTGTGAGCCCACCAGGACAGATAGGGGACATGATTGTACCTGATTGTAAACCGCTTACATAACTTTGATAGGCAGTGTATAAATACCTAAAATAAATAGTCATATCTTTATATCAGCTCTCCTAGCAATTGGCACTATACCAAGCTGTTGTAAATATAATAAGAGGGAGGAAATGAGACTAGGAGATCTACTATTTTCTCAGTTATAGCACCCCAGCTCTGGAACAATTTACCATTTTACTTACGCAATTAATTCTCTTTAGAAAAATTTAAAAGTTCTTTAAAAAGTTTCTTGTATAAGGATGCATTTGAGATATAGATAGTATAACTTATCAATCATTAAATCTCATGATCTAAAGCTTAAATTTTAATTAGACCTACACATAGGTCGCAAACTTCTCTTCCTTCTTTTCTATGCTTATCTTTGCTCTGATATCTTTTCTTATTACCCACCCCTACATGTTTCTTCTCTTTCTTTAAAAATTGTAGTTCATCCCCTCACCTTCTGTACCAGTTATTTATTTGTACGAATATACTATGGGGCTCATAATCAAAAGAGAAAAACATCCAAAAACCAGCCAAAGTCGGCACTTGGACGAACATTTCCCAAATACGTCCAAGTGCCGATAATAAAAATGAGTTTTGGACGTATTTCTAAACGATCTAGGCTTTCATAGTGCCGCAGAACGACCAAAGCTAAACGGGGCGTTTCAGGAGTAGTGTCGAGGGCGGGAGTTGGGCGGTACGTGGGCCGGCTTAGACTTAGTCGTACAGCATGTGTAACCGAAAGTTATACAGCCCATGATCGACGGAACTTGGACGTTGTGACTTAGACCATGTAAAACATGGTCTAAGTCACAAAAACCCACCTAAAGTCACCAGATAAGCACTGCAAACACACCCCACACTACCCCAGTGATCACCGACCCCCCCCCCCTAAAAATATTAATCACACCTTTAAAATTCAGCCTCCAGACCATCATCACCTGGCAGCCTGGCATAGGAAAACCTAGTCGTCCAACACAGAGGCAGCTTAAGCCATCTTGAGGGTAGGTTAGGGACTCATGGAGAGGAGGACCCATGCCCATAAGCCCCTGTAATCACTGCCTTGATACTTAAAAATGTGCATTCCCCTATACATCCCCCAAAATCTTTTTTTACTGGCATATAAGTGGCTCCTGCAGCCATTAGAGCTATTAGGGTGGTAGATAAGTGGGTCTAGGGGATTCTGGAGGTGGTTTGGGGGGCTCACCATGACCTATAAGGGAGCTGTAGTGAGGAGAAGCCATGGCACCCTTTTTGTGAAGTTCACAGCAGTGCCCTGTAAAGTACCCCACTATTTAGGTGCCATGTCTAGGTGTTCAGTCCATCACTTTGTAGACCCCTCCCACGTCCAACAGGGCTTGTTCTAGTCGTTATTGACTTGGACGAAAAGTTGGATGAAAATGTGGTATAAAGATGGACGATTTAGCAACTTGGACAATCAGATCGGCAGGACGTATAGTTAGACGATTTTCGAAACGAAAAAAAATTTGGACATATTTTTCGAAAATGTGTCCTAGGCTGTTTTTTTACTTTGGACGACTTGCGACTTAGACAAAAACGGACTTAGATGTCCCTTTCAATTATGCCCCTCCATGTATTTAATTGTATAAAACTGTTTTGTTTTGTCCCCTATTTTTAAAATGTTTTACGCATTGAAGTATTTGACATTGACTTGAAACTTAGTGAATCAACTCTGATCTCTCAGCAATTAAGTGCCACTGAACATCTGTTTTATTAGCAACAAAATGGGTTAAAGCTTGTAACAGCTATAACTAATATACCATACCTGAAAATAGAAACCAAGAATTCACAGTACAGATTATTATATAGTTGAGGAAAGATGGTGCAATAGCAAAAATATCCTCTTACACTACTGATGGAATTTTCTATCAACACCACACCTAAACAAAATATTGTGGTCTAGAAAGTCTTATAAGTGATTGTAGACTTTTGCCACAGCCAACTGGGACTGTGCCACTTTTAATGAACGATGTTAAAAACTTATCTTTTTTGAGAAAGCAACTGAGGAAGTTCATTGAAGTAAAGTCAGTCTCTTTGCTGTTTGCTTTCTTATATATTTATTTTTTTTTCTTTCCTTATAAAACTGCAAATTCTTTTATGTTTTATTGAATATTTTTATTGTAGTCCACTCTAACATACTATGAAGGGTGGAATAGCAAATTGTTTAAAACTATTAAACTATCTATTGCTATTGTCTGGGTCTCACCATGTCTGGTTAGATAGAACCTACCCAGATGCGGCGAGTCCCAGACAACAGAAACAATCTTGATGCCAGCCACAGAAGCCTAAGAGAACATATTAAACTATTTACTCCCCAGGGCAGATTGTTTCCTAATGCAGACCACGGCAGAGGTTAAGGAGGTGTACTGAAGACAGTAGCTAATCCTTGGAAGATAAGCAGTAATCACTGGATTTCCCAAACACCTCGGTCTTTAGCGTGTGCATCTTGCTCATCTCTACAGTATAAGGACAGAACCTTGATGTACTTCAGTTGTCATAGGCAGGAATTTGGGTCCTGTGGGACACGGAGCCGCACAAGGATTTTTGGGAGACCAGAGAGATAACACTGCACAAGCAGAGACTTTTCAAAAAATGTATTCATGAGAAACAAAAACCAAAATGTTCAGCTTGGTTACAACAAAAGCAGTTTGTGCAACAAGAAAAAAACAAGATTCAAACAGTGTCAGAATGCTCCACAACATATGAGTGCCTCAGCAGGCACAGAAAAAGAAAAAAACAAAACCCCTTTAAACAGTCTTTCAGGATTGTTAGTACTTGCGCTGTCCTGTACAACTTCACTTTCCAGCACTTGAGCTTCCCTGGTCTCACTCCTTTCCCAGCAGGGGTGAGCGAAGGTTGAGCTCATGATGAACCGAGCTTATCTCAGTCCTGGCTTCCAGCAGCCATTGAGTTTTCCCCTCCATGGCCTAATCAGTGCTGAGCAACCAAACGGGTGATTAGAAAGCTTCTGCTTCTGGTCTGGTCCTCAATGCAAGCAGAGGGGAAAAAAAACCCATCTTTTAAAGTCACATTAAAAAAAACCCCATGAAAACAAACTCACTCCTTTCAGGAATTACCAGCAGCAGGGAAAAAGAAAAAAAAGTAAGTTTGTTCCAGGCTTAGACTTCTAGTTTTCTTGGACTAAAATCCTTCATAAATCTACAAGGCATTAAAGCACACTTGCCTTAGTGTTCCAACACACTTACATTGATTGCTCTGCTGCTTCCAGCTGTTTGTGTGGTGCAGTCTCCATGGCCTGGTCCCACTGGCTCTCGGGTTCTGGCAGTCCCTCACCAGCCTCTACCAATTCCATGGCCTCTGACCTCTCCTATCCATTTAGAACCTTCAACCCTGAGCGCTGTGTGTATCTCAAGTGGCATTCCTTTCCCTTCGCCTTCCCCCCCAAGCTGCTCTGCCTTCCTGTGTAAAAAGACACAGCCCCGCCCCAAACCTTCAGGTGTTGCAGGTGTTCTAGATGCCTGTCTCCCTCCCCCTCTGTAATTGCAGAGAATAGCTCTAGAGCAGACATGGGCAAACTACAGCCCACGGGCCATATCTGGCCCGTTTAGTTTTTTAATCCAGTCCACGGCATCAGAGTCGGCCGTAATTTGCCCATGTCTGCCAGTGTGAAAGCCAATTAGAATTCAGCCTAAATTATCAAAAAGTAAACTTCATTTATCTCCGTCTTAGTACCTAGTACTTTGATCCTATGAGAAATGGTTGCTCCTTGACTGACGTCAAACTTAGCGAATGAGAGCAGGAAATCACTCGTAATGCAGTGCTCCCTCAAGATTTATTAAGAAAATAAAATTTGTCCATGTTGCGACTTATGAGGATGGGGTTGTCATACTTGAGCAGGGAGTCTGCCAGCGGGATCATGGCTGCTGAGCCACTCGAGGAGAGCAAGCCTTTGAAAGTGAGTCCACAACAGCCTGTTGTATCTGGTCCGGTTCTCCCCCCCTCCCCACACACACACACATACACAAGCCTTGCTCCACGCAGTTAATGGTGACCTCCATGTGAAGCTGTCGAGAAGTGGGAGGCTGAAAGGCAGCAAGTAGAAGAGAAAAAGCTTGCAGAGGAGATCCAGTTCTTTAAATGGACCAATCAGCAACTGAAGGCACTAAAGAAATGAAGACGTTTCTTCTTTGGCCCCTGCTACATCTGCCAGGATTTTTGTTTTACTAAAACACTATAATGGCCTTCAGCAGCCAATTTGCATTTCTCACTGGATCAATAATGCTGTCTCCAAGGTTCAAACGGAGCTCTAGTGAGAGCCTGCAGAATGAAATTAAAACTCCATATTGGAAAAGATTAACATACAGAAGGATGCAGACGTAATGCTCTCTTCAAAAATCTGGACACATCTGGTGAGAGGCCAATGTCCTTTTATTAGTCTGGGTTCTGAAGCATTAGAGAATCAACCACCAGGCCTTTCCCAAGCCCTTCTTGAAGGAAAGCTAGAGCCAGCAAAACTGATGCTGTGACTGGGTCCTCACTCTTCTGTGCACACTAGCCCTGGAAGCACTTCCAAGTCTTCTCATAGGCAAGAAGACCTGCCCATGGCTACAGCTGCACAAGGGTGTCCAGGCCTGCGCTTCCTGGATCGTATCTTCGACTGAAAAACCAAGTCATTTTCTTGTTGTCTGCTGATGCCATGAGGTCAAACATCAGACACCCCACTGACTGACAATGCTGTTGAACGCTTCCTGCGATAGAGCCCATTCTCCAGGATCAAGAGTCTGCCAGCTGAGGTAATCTGCTTGCACCTTGTTCACACCAACTACATGTGCTATCAAAAGGGCCAACAGGTGGATTTCCACCCACTGAAACAGCATTTGGGCCCAGTGGTGTAGCAAGGGTAGGAGGTGCCCAGGGTGATGGCACCCCAACCCTCTTCTCTGCCCCCCTCTCCTTCGCCACCTCCCCTGTTGCACGTGCCCCTTCCCTTCCCCTGTATCTCCTTAAATTTGCCAGTATATGTGGCATCTCAAACCTGCTGCCCGCGCCAGCCTCGGCTCTCCCTCTGTCACTTCCCAGTCCCATGAGGGCTAAATAAGAGGTCAAAACATTTGGGAAATAGGATTTTAGAGGTGGGGGACACTGTCCCTAACCCCAGAAATCTTCAAGAACTACTTTTAGAGACCCCTCCATCCCCACTTTCTCTCAAAGGCTATAACAGCCTGCATTCACTGTGCCATGCAGGTGCTGGGAAGTGCTTAAACTGAAACTGCAGCCAGAGAACTTATGCCTCAAACAAGCCTGGAAAACCTGGAAACTTGCTTCTTCAGACTGCTCCTCAGTCCAATCAGCTGGACTGAGGCCTGAAAACCCAACTGGAACTCGGGCACAAAGTTGGTGGGAGGAAGTGCAGTTAGCACAAGATCCTGGTGATAAAACCACCATGGGGCTACTCAGTCTGCACTCATGTTCTCTGCGGACAAAACCTGGAGTGAGTCTTGCTCTCAAAGGAATGGTCCCTGAGCTCTCGGACTGTTAATGCAGGCTGGTCAAGCAGGTGCCCTGCAAAGCAGATTGCTTCTTAGCTACAGACTTCTGCCCTCGGAGTCTGTATTCTCTTGCAGCCAGAGATGCCCCATAACTGGGATCCTTTGCAGCACCGAATAGCCTCACAACCTGATAAAAACCCAAAATTGAAGGAAAAATAAACCTGAGCAAAACAGACAGGCTCCCACCATCTTGCATGTAGAGAGAAAAACTGAGAAATTACAGGACAGCCCAGAGTGAAGGGAGGCAGAGCAGAAAAATGTAAATGAGGCTCTCTACATCAGCTCTTGTGATCAGAGGTACACAACCCATAGGTTCAAAAATGATGTGCCTATTAGAGAATGACACGGTGGCAGTTACCCGTGGCTAGCCGCTGGTAGCTGCGGGTAACCTGCTGAAACAGTGGGGGGGAAAAAGTGCTCACTGCGGTCACAGGGACAAGGCCATCCACCGCCCCGTGAAGCGGTGAATGACCTTGTGCCCGCAGTTAAGGGAGGGAAGGCGCGCATCTCCCGCCCTACCTCCGGCCAAATCTATCTCCCTCACTCCACCTTACCTTCGCGGCGCTTTAGAAAAAAAACTGAAGCCGGTGAAGCCTGCCTGTGCCGAGTTGCAGTCGTGTGTGTGTGGACGGAAGCTTCTCCTCTGACGCAACTTCCGGTTGCGTCAGAGAAGAAGCTTCCACCCACACACATGCGACTGCAGGGTGGCACAGGAAGGTTTCGCCAGCTTCAGTTTCTTTTCTAAAGCATCGCAAAGGTAAGGGGGAGGGAGGAAGGGAGATAGATTTGGCTGGAGGTAGGCAGGGAGGGAAGGTACCGCATGCCTTCCCTCCCTTAAGTTTCTTTACGCCGCAAAGGTAAGGGGGAGGGAGGGAGATTCTCGGGCTGCTGAAGGGCGGTGAGGTGGCAAGAGGGAAGGGTGGATCTGCGGGGGCGGTGAAGGCGACGGTGGTCTGATGACGGGGCAGTGACGGGGACAGATTTTTTTCCCCGTGTCATTCTCTAGTGCCTATTGCACTAGAAATATAAGTTATTTTGTTCACTTTCTCAATAAGAATTGGAAGTACAAATAAGGCTTTTTCATTTTGAGGTTGAGCATTAATCTATTTTAGCACAAGGAGCACTTCAATTTCATGGGATTTATGAGGTGACACAATTGAACTCTCTTTATAATGTCCTGATCTCTGTGCAAGATAGAGGGAGAAGAGGAAAGCCAAAGAGCTCAAACATCTAGAACAGCGAAACCTAAGGAATTGCCAAGGGGCTAAACTTTTCTACCTTATGATTTCCAGTTGGAAGGGAGAGTGAGCCTAGCTCTCTTTTCCTAACCTCCTGACCACATGTGTGCAGTCAGGGTTGAATTTAAAACCTGTAGCTTGAACCTTAAGAAAATAAACCACATGAAAAGAGCCCAGATTGAGATTATTGCCCAAGGGACGGCAGAGGAAAGTGATCCAAATTTGGCCTTGCTTAATACACTTTAAATCCCTCAGTGCTTTTCTCAGAACTTTATATCAGCACTTGAGTGCAAGTCAAAGCTCTTTAAGGGCCTGTTTAGTTTACCATATTAAAAAAAAAAAAAAAAAAAGAAGAAAAATTAATTTCTAAGACAATCCTGTTCTCTTCAGCTGTTTTGCCCAAGGCTCAGCATTGATTACTCATGGTATTAATTTCTAGGTGACATCTCATGTGTTGCCACATGAGATACAATACAGGCTGCCCCTCTCTTTTCATCACCAATTTTAAGATTTTTATTTTTATTTTTTACCAGAAGCAAAGCTAAGTACCATTCCCACCTGGGATTCTCCACAGATCAGCTATTATGCATCCTAAGGGCTCTTTTTACTAAGGCATGCTAGATGTTTTAGCGTGCGCTAGACGCTAACGCCTCCATAGAGCTTGTATTAGTATTTTTTGTTTAGCGCGTAGTTTGCGCACGTTAAAAACACTAGGAAAAGGAGCCCTAAGTCTCCAGTGTGGGTTTTTTTTTTTATCACTGCAAAATGTATACCATGCAGCATTCCAGGGTACATTACTACCACAGTTTAGCTTTGAAGAACTACAGAAAAACCCCTTTTTTTCTTTGTTTGGGATTTACTTATGGCTTTTCTTTCTGTGCAGGCAGTGACAGCAAATAAGGAAAATGTAGAATAAAAGATAAAGATGATTGTGCCCTTTTTCAATTTCAATAAACACATATTAAAAAAAAAGAAGTTCAACTGAAAGTAATACTCCACTATGCATTTTATTGAAAGTATAAATGCTCTATTTGGGGATTTACTCTTAGTTCAGTAATAGCCATAATGTGCATAGACCATTCCTATTAGGTGAGGATCCTTTCATCTCCATTTCATATGTATAAGTCACCCAGTAAAACATTTATTCATTATCTTTCTATATACCTCTCAAAATTTTCACCTATCACACAAGAATTGCTAAACAATTAATAATCAGTATGAATAAGTAGTTCCCCATGCAAGAAAATGGGTCCTGTGGTATTATAGTATGCTAGCACACTACGGCAAATCTAGTCTCTCTCTCCCCTCCCCCTTCCCCCGCTAAGACCATTTTCTGCACAGATTTTTCTCTATAGGCCACGGTTCAAACATTGTATTTGGTCAAAATTTCTGATCATACGAGCGTAGAAAATTGGCTAACTAAATTGGACAGGGTTGGATCAGAAAATACATTAATTACTGAGAGCCCAAAGAATGCTAACACCACAGGGGCCAGTTTGCAGCTGGTGCAGTGACTGGAATAAATTAAAAGCCAGCTGCAGCATTTACAGTAACAACATGAACATTCAGTGCTATTAACCATATAGTTCACTGTACCAAAACTATTTATGTAGTATAGGCCTGGTCCTCAGCAGGCCTAAACCAAATAAATTATCCTTACAGTGGGCTAGACATCTTTGTGCTCTAGATAGATTTTTTAAACTTTCCCTGTTCAACCCCAGCCCTTCTTGGTTCATAGACAAAACCGCGGAAGACAAAGGCGTGCACTGACAACTGAGCGCAAGATGGAAGCGCGCGCCGAAGAAAATGACAGTTTTTAGGGGCTCCGACGGGGGTTTTTGTTGGGGAGCCCCCCCACTTTACTTAATACAGATCGCAGCGGCGTTGTGGGTGGTTTGGGGGGTTGTAACCCCCCTCATTATACTGTAAACTTTACTTTTTCCCTGTTTTTAGGGAAAAATTGAAATTTTCAGTAAAATGTGGGGGTTACAACCCCCCAAACTCCCCCCCAATGCCCCCACAACGCGGCGCGATCTGTATAAAGTAAAGTGGGGGGTTCCTTCCCACACACCCCTGTCGGAGCCCCTAAAAACAGTTATTTTCTTCGGCGCGCGCCTCCACGCTGCGCTCAGTTGTCGGCGCGCGCCTTTGTCTTCCGTGGTTTTGACCTGACACCCCCCTTCTTAAATGGATGGTAGTTCCGGAACTCTACGGACAGCAATGTTGTACATTTAACCAGCCCCTTAGTGAAGGTATAACTTCTTTTGATATTATTCTGACAGATTTAAAGTTTCATTTAAAAAGATTCTAAGCATTGCTTTAATTAAATTGCTTTTCAGTTTTGAATACAACAACCAATTAGTTGGTTCCTAGTGAACAAAATTATCATTGTCCATGAAGAGGAGAAACTAGTGTAAAGTAATAGTCAGAACTCCTCTTCAGTGCCACTGATTTCAGCTAAAGGGCAAAATATTTATTTCTAAATGTTTATACTATCTCTGTGAAAATAGCGCATCCAAGACTGCTCATATACCTCCCCCCCTCCCTTTTACAAAACCGCAAAAGCGGGTTTTAGCGCAGGCCGGCACAATGAATGATCTGCGCTGCTCTGATGCTCATAGAGTTCCTATGAGCGTTGGGAGCAGCGCAGAGGATTTAGCATGCCGGCCTGTGCTAAAAACTGCTTTCACGGTTTTGTTGAAGGGAGGGGGGGATAATCAATAAAACACACTCAAAGATTGAAATCAGAAAACGAAGAAACAGAAAATTAGAACAATTTGTAAATGCACAAAAGAGGTCCTTTTTGAAAGGATTTTTATGTTCAACTTTGGACGTTTCCTGCAAAATGTCCAAAGTCAGATGCATAGAAATGGCCATTTTTCAAAGTCAAATCACTAGACATCCAAAAATATATATATATATTTTTTTTTTGGAAAATCATCTACTTAGATGTCTTGGCTGCCAGGACGTCTAACCAAAACGTCCAAAGTTATATCCCATTTTCGTCCACAAAAAGTCCAAGCTGGAAATGTCCAAATGGTTTGCATTTGGATATAGGGGGCCAACCTTGTAATGGATTGGTCACACAGACATGCCAACAGAGCAATGGAGCATCTTACTGGGCGCTGCTGTAAACTTTAAATAAAGGGTACATCTCACCATAACTTCCTTATAATGTAGGCAAAGTCCCCTAAAACTCCCCCAATACCTACTATACTATACCTGTCTACTTCCTCAATAGCGCTTACTGCTGCAATATATGGCAATATAGTAACGTTTTGGTGAGTTATGGTGGCTTCGCAATTTCCATCATAAATGTAGTGGTTAGAGTGGCTTATGGGTCAAACTTGACAATTATGATTACTCCAATATCACCTCTCTCAGAACAATGCTGTAAAACTGTCTAATTGGACATGGAACTTTACATATGAAACAAAATTTAATATTAAATCTGTGAATTTCCAAAAATCATTGACTTAGGTAAATGATCACTTATCCAGATAAACAGAGTATCAGAAAACAGCCAACCATCCCTGCAGGTAAAGTACGGTACATGGCAATGGTTCTTTAGGTTTGTGTGACTATCAAGTTTCAAGTTTCAAGTTTATTAGGATTTTATATACCGCCTATCAAGGTTATCTAAGCGGTTTTACAATCAGGTACTCAAGCATTTTCTATCTGGATCTATTGTTTTGTTATGACCACAGTTGCTTTTTGTTTTCAATGCCCCCCCCCCCACACACACACAACGTTGTTGCCCTGAGCATTCACCTAGTATGACTAATGGTTAAGTCAGCCTTGTTTTATGTTAGACATTCATCTCCACCTGCCTTTGTCAAACTATTTCCTGGGGCCAGCCATACTGATAGCTGTGAAGAGTCTCTTTGGCCTTGTTGGAGCTACAGAGTCTGGCAAATAAACCCTTGCTGCACACGGATATTGGACCCGCAAACATTGGGTCCAATATTCAAAATAATTGGACCCAAAAAATTCAAAAAAGCCAGGAGAGGCCATTTAAATTGCCTGTCTGAGGCTGACCGGGCATTTTTACTAAACTAAACTAAAACTTAGTTTTGTATACCGGGTCTTCAGCCAGAAAGGAGCTCGACTCAGTTAACAGTAACTAAAAAAATACTTTAAAAGGTAACAATCAGAAAATATTAATATGACTAGTTTCCAAAGTGTTTGGCAAATAAAATAGTTTTTAAATATTTATGAAAAAGTTGAAAAGGACCAGGACCTCTTAAAATAAGAGGAAGTTCATTCCATAGTTGAGAAAATTTGAAAACCAAGGACTGACTGAAATTCTTGACTCCTTTGACTCCTTTCACTTAAGGAGAGTTTGAATTGTTGGGTGCCTCTTGCATAGGAGAATCTAGAAGCATTCCATAATAAAGGGACAAGAGGGATGAAGATGCCATATAAAATTTTAAAAGTAATACATGCACATTTAAAGTGAATCCTGAGATAGACCGGAAGCCAATGAAGGTTTAAAAGCAAAGGAGACACATGGTCAAATTTACTTTTTCCAAAAATTAGTTTTGCTGTGGTATTTTGTATCAGTTGGAATCTTTGAAGGCAGGTCTTTGTTATGTCGAGATAGATAGCGTTACAGTAATCTAGCCAGGCTAATATGATAGATTGGACCAGTACAGAGAATGTTGTTGGTGGAAAAGGTTTCTGACCTTCCTCAACATTCGAAGGCTAAAAAAGCACTTCCAGTGAAAATGCCCGGTTAGCACCCAAGAAGAAACTGGCTACTTTGGGGGCATTCTGGGAAAGAGTCAGCACTTAAAGTTTTTTAAATTAACAGCACAAATAGGTCTGCATAAAATCAGTCTTATCTTTGTGCGGTTCTTTATAGTCAGTTAAGTGTCGAACATCACACTTAACTGGCTATAATTTGGCCAGCTTCATATACCCAGAAATTCAATGCCAGAAAAAAATGCCAATTGCCACTGGCTATCAGGCCTGTCGAGTTTTACTACAAAGGGACAACAAAGGTCTAGAGTGTTGATCTGCTTTGTGGCCAGGTAGTTACCTACTTTAGATGTGTGACTCAACTTTTAACTTTCATTTTGATTCTTTTCTGTCATTTGTTTTGTTCAATTTATTAAAAAAAAAAAATAAAAAAAAGACGTAGAGGAGTGATGGCATCACGGTAGGGGAGATGAGGTATCTCTCCTGCCGCTATGGTTAGGTTGCCGGGCCGCTGAACTGATGGCGACAGCAGCCATCAGCTCAGCGGCCCCTTTTTCGGCACTTAGACCTGGTTTTATTTTGTCTAAGTCAAAAAGGTCTAAGTGCCGACTAAACTGTTTTGGTTATACCTGTTGTACGCCTAGGTGTAGGTCGGCCCACCTCCCGCCCACTGCCCGCCCTTTCCCCTCCTCTAAACACACCTCTTTTCTCTCTGTGCGTTTAGTGGCAGGGGAAAGGTCTAAGCTGTTTTTAGATACGTCTAAAAACCAGCTTTGGTTATGGGTACTTGGACGATCAGGCTTTTTGTTCGTCCAAGTAGCCACGTAGGACACTTTTTAGACGTTGTTTTTTTATTATTACCCCCATAAAATATAAAATACGCACACAAAATAAAATGTAAAAAATAAGATCCTCTTCCAGGCTTGCAGTCAGGCTCCCCTACTCCATTCATGAGGTTTTCAAGGGTGGAAACAAGACTTAGTCATTCTGGCCTCAGGACTGGCAGGGCAGAGTAACTCGGGATCATGCCTGCTCACTCCTGCAGAGTCCCATGAATGAGTTAATGTGAAGTTTTGTGGGACTCTGGAAGAAGCTTTATGGCGCTGGACTTTAAAATTTTGGCCAGGGCTTGCTTAATCATCAGGCAGACTAGGTGGCTGCCTAGGGAGAGCAGCTTCTATGGGGCAGCTGAAATCACTTCAAAATAATAGGTCTTACCAACCACAGTACAGTAACCTGACAACCATCAGTACATACTTGTACATGTTTTCACAGGAATGTTTTAGAAGTGATGCCAAGTGATCACAATTGCTGAGTTTGCTTATCAAAATCTCAGGGGGAGGATCTATCTATAAGTCTAAACATTAAAGAAGAGGGGATATAAGACTGAAAGTTTGCCTAGTGAGCCAGTTCTTGACTTGTTTGTTAATGTGTTATCTTGATCCTTATACTGTTTTATTTGTCCTTATTTTGTATGTGGATTTGTATACCACCAAGATGGTTAATAAAAATGATAAATAAATACTATGATCACCTCAGGCCTGTTTAAGCAGCAGGGTTTCTCTGGGGATTGTGGCCAGCTCCTACTTTTGAAACAAAATTTAACTTGTTTTTTTTTTCTTATGCTCCTTTTTCTAAATTTCCATTGAAATGGCTTGATTCTTTTCAAATGATAGAAAATCCTTCCTCAAAGGATGGTGTTAACCTGCAGATCCAACCACACTCTGCCATTCAGTTGCTACACACAATGCTCGATGAAAGCAAGAGGCGTTTCAGGCCCAGTACTCATAGCTCTTCATATGGTTTTCACTTTATCCACCTGGTACATTCACCGCAGGGCCCAAGGAATTGTCTGAAACATCCAACTCTTACTCAGCTTGTCTGATCTGTCAAAAATAAATGACATACAATGCTAGGAACCCTGACCATGAGCCCCACAATGCTCTTTACCCTATGTCAAATGCACGTAACTAAAAATCTGTGTTTAGATTTAATTGTAAGGTGTTTCTAGGCAACAATAAATTCAAAAATGACAATTTGACTATCTTAAAAAGAACATAAGAGTTGCCATATTGGGACAGACCAAAGGTCCATCGTATCCAGTATCCTGTTTCCAAGTACCTGGCAACTTTCCAATGAGTAAAACAGATTTTATGCTGCTTATTTTAGGAATAAGCAGTGGATTTCCCCGATTCCATCTTAATAAGTGCTTATGGACTTTTCTTTTAGGAAATTATCCAAACCTTTTTTTAAACCCTGCTAAGCTAACTGCTTTCAATACATTCTCTGGCAACAAATTACACAGTCTAGTTACACATTGAGCGAAGAAATATTTTTTTCAGTTTGCTTTAAATCTACTAGTTAGAAGCTTCATTGTATGCCTCCTTAGTTCTAATATTTTTGGAAAGAGTAAACAAGTGATTCGTATCTACCTGTTTCACTCCACTCAGTATTTTTTAGATCTCTATCAAGTTCCAGAGCTTAATTATTCATTCAGTGAAAAAATATTTCCTCCTATTTGTTTAAAAGGTATTTCATGTAACTTCATCAAACGTCCCCTAGTCCTTGCAATTTTTGAAAGGGTGGGAAGTTGTCCCATCTCTTTTATCATTTTTCATAGCTTACAAACAAAAAATTTGCACATGCTAAGTTTCAAAATTCATTTCAGTAAACAATTAAAAATTATCGTGTCTATAAATCAATATTACTCATTATCAATGCCATCTTGTCAGCAATGCGCCCCCTGCATTCTTTTCCACCACACACGCCCCCCCCCCACCTCTTTAGATCTTCGCCGGCAGCAAGCAGTGTCATTAACCTGCACTGGCCTCAACTCTCCCTCTGAAGTCACAATTCCCTGGTTCCGCACAAAAATTTCCATTTTAAAGTTGCTTGCCTAAGTTACAAAACAACATTTTTCACATTTTTAACTTTTCTCGCTTTCTTTAGAAATATTCTCAGCGCTTTCCTTTACTGATTGTTTTCAGGCATGTGAGAGGTCATTGAAAACCGGCCGTAATCTTAACTTAGAAAATCCAGTTTAAGATACGGTCAACTGTACATTGCCCCAAAGTTCAAAGATGTGGTTCCAATAGCCATGTAATTCTTCATTGACAGTAGTTTTATTGACATTGGTGAACATGTGAATTATGTGATGATAATGTTGTATTTGTTATATACAGTAGGTAGGAAAGCAGACATTTGGATCAATACATTTAAAACTAGTATAGTATAGTATGCCAATTCATAGTGCTATGCCAATTCAACAGTATAAATCTCCTCGCTGTGACTTATCCAAGTAACATCAGGTTCTACAGGAATTAATTATCTGAATCTTTTCGAACCTCAGATTGCCGTGTGGTAACATAACTCACACTGGCTCACATCTTCACAGATCCATCGCATATTTGCTGCTTTGGCAACTTTCTATTGAATTGTAAATCTATGGGACAGGTTAAACAAACTTCTAAACCATGTCACTTATCTTTTTGTTGTAGCATACAATTTCACCCCTTCCGACGCATTTCGGAAACTTTCTTCAGGGTCGGGGTTCCCCGCCCCCCCCCCCCCAGTGTATGAACTAATCTCCTCTTCTGTGAAACTGCGATAGCAGTTTTTAGTGTGGCGAGCCGCGCTAAATGGCCCATGAGCGTCGGGAGAAGCGCGGGCCATTCAGCGTGGTTCGCCTCGCTACAAACTGCTAGTGTAGTTTAATAGAAGAGGGGGGTAAATGTATTCTGAAGTAACTTTCATTGCTAGAGCAACCAGCCTGCATGCCTCTGAAAATCAGTACTATGCCAGCATTTTATAAAAGGTTTAGTGAACTGAGAGCCTTTAATAAAATATGTACAGCACCACCAAATCAGCAGATATAATTGGCATTGTGTAGAACAGAGAAAGCCATTTAATAAATTAACATTTTAATTTAAAAAAAAAGTGCAAGCAATTTGACAACTTAAATGTATAAGTGACAGTATCTAGCCAGAAGTGGATTTTGTAAACCTGCAAAGTCCACAGGGAACAGACAAATCAATCCTCCAAAATTCAAACTTCTTTTTTGCAAAGAGGCGGTTTCGAATGTCTGGGAGATCAAGTGCGCTTCTAAATTCCTGATCATGGGCACAAAACAGGAGGCAGCCTTCATGAATTGGAGACCCCAGCAAGGCAAAGCAGTGATGGTTTTTGCCAGTTTGGTGACCTAGATTGTATCTGAACGCACTTCTTTTTTTCCCCACTGTAGCCAGAACAGAAGGAGAAGGCTGCTGTACTGCCTTGAATTTGGAGCCCCATACCATCACCATCAGTAGGACAAAGATACTTTTGCCATTAATTATCTGGAATTGATTTATATACCCAGGCATGAGTAGGAAGCATTTGGATGCTGGCAGGTACGGATGCACACATTTCAGTCCAACAAAATCCACAGAATTCTGCTTTAGATTTTGCTAGTCAAACCTCATTTAACTTAAACATATAAAAGCAGATCTGGCAAGTCATTCAACAAGCATGTGGATTTTACAAGAGTCTAACTAGCTTGTGATGTTCTTTTGTGAAGAATGTGCTATCCCTACTGCTAGGTTTTAGCAACTCCACATCCTGGCTGTCGGGGGAAAAAAAAAAGCAGCTGAATGGAAGGAGATGGTAAAATGAAGCACACACACCCGCCCCCCTCCAGAGCAGAAATCAATGCACAGTGTGGAACAATTTACGCCCCAGCAGCCTCCTGCAGTGGCTGAAAATGAAGCTTGCAAGATTTCACGAGCAAACATCCTCAGACTCGCACAAACCTCCTCCTCCTCCACCACTCTTTTCCGTACAAAGTCAGCCTCGGTGTCAGGGTTAATTTCAGAGTTGAGTTAGATAAGTGGACAAAGCTGCTTCTGTGCTGAGCTGACAGGCTATTCATTACCCAGATACTGCTGCTTCTCTTACTCTGCTCAAGGTCATGGTTCTTAAGAGTGCCTGGACTTCGTTCTGTGTACCTGATAAACATAGAAGTCCCAGGAAGGGTGGTTATGTAGGTATGGGAGGAGGAGGGCTAGCCACTGAAGAATTCTCTCTCTACCTTGTATCAGACACAGGGTGGTGCAACACCCCTACCCCCGTCCTGTTTCGCCAGTAGTTCTCAAAGGCTCATTAATAACCTGATCCAGGCCTGCTTACTGCCTGGATTATGCAGGAAATATCACTGTTATGCAGTTATGCAGGAAATATCACTGTTCAGATGGAGGTCATCACACATCCCACCACAGAAATATGCATATGGGTACATAGCACCCTTCTCCCATCCTTGTGGACTGCGGCACACCAGCCCCCAGGACCTTGAGAAGGGGGTGGAAGGAAGAAAACTCTTTCAAAGCTGCTTTGTAGATGTAATTTATGTATTTACTGTTTTAGATTTATTAACCACCTTTTCATGACGAGATTCACCCAAAGCAGTTTACGAGTCATTGAATAGTAATCAGGTACTCTTAAGTATTTTCCTTATAATTTGTCTCAGCAGGCTCACAGTCTAACTGTTGCCTTGCTCTCTTAATCATTTTCCACTGATGGGGGCACAAGAACTGCAGTCTATTCAAAATTGATTTTAAAAATATATAGGATGATGTTCAAAGGGAGTTGTGCATTCAGCAGCAGCTGAAAATATATAAATTCACTACCTATAGGTTTTAGAAACTTTTCTAGAAAGTATTTGGACACAAAAAAACCTCCCAAAACAAAATGAAATCTAAGTGAATGACCCAATACTGTCCATAACAGAGGAGTTGGGTTTATATGGGCTGAATGAGGGGTCCCAAAAATTATCTGGATAATAGTGATATTCAGGCACTGTCTGGATAACTTAGGTGTTTATTGCAGGCCTGCCAAAAAGAAGGCCTAAACCTGGCTTGTCCAATCTAAGCCCCCTAAGCCAGAATCTAGCCTGCCAAGTGCTCATAGCAGGCCCATTGAAGTTCACCAATTCTCTTGCAAACGGCAAGATTTCTGCTTCCCTGCCATGACTCAGTTCTATGCAAACTTGAGCCTACCCAAACTTCCAGCACTTCACAGCTCAGTCTTACAGAGATCCAAGTCCTAGCATATGTGACACCCGGGGCCCATCATTTTTTGGCACCCTCCCCATCTGTACGAAAAACATGATTTTTAGTAACAAGCCACACGACACACATGAGTACCTAGGAAAAGGCAGCATCTTACATATGCAGTGAGCAGTACAACATCAATACACCCATTGTAAAACTAAACAAGCCAGACTAGTACAGATCTATCCTACACCGTCAATCCTAACAGAAAACCATGTCTTTCGAACAACACTGAAAATACCTTTGCCTAGTATGGAATATGTCATCACAAACTAACCCCTCCCTCTTTTACAAAATTGTAATATGGATTTTAGCCACGGTGGTAACAGCTCTGATGCTCATAGAATTCTGAACATCAGAGCTGCTACCACCACGGCTGGCGCTAAAAACGCTCCATAGTTTTGTAAAAGGGGGGATAAAATAGAAATACATAGACAAAAGTTAAATTGAACCAGTAAGAAGCTGGACTCTGCATACAATGCAACACCACAGAAACAGTGACATGTCTCCTAAAGCAACAAATAAATAGAAAATTTTTGTTCTATCTTTGTCTTCTCTGGTTTCTGCTTTCCTCATCTTCTCGTTACTCTCTTCCTTCTATCCGCTGTCTGCCATCTCTCTGCCCTTATATGGCATCTTCTCTTCTTCTATGCCCCTTCCAGAAACTGTATGCCTTCCCCTTCCATCTCTCCTTTCACCCCCATTGGTCTGGCATCTCTCTCTTCTCCTTCCCTCTCCCACATCTCTCTTCTGCAATCCCTTTCTTCCCTCATTTTCCTTTTCAATTTATTTTCTGCATCCATCTAGATTACATTCTTACTATCCTCTCATCAATTTCCTTTTTTACTGTCTACCTACAGCTCACCACCTCCTTCCCTCACCCCCTCCAGTATTTCCCTAACTCAATCCTTTTCCCCCATCATGTGCCCTCCTTTTATTTATCCCCTCCTTCCATCATCTGCCCCTTCTCTCTCCCCACTTCCATCATCGGCCCCTTCTCTCTCTTTCCCCCCACTTCCATCATCTGCCCTCTTCTCTCTCCCCCTTCCATCATCTGCCCCTTCTCTCTTTCCCCCACTTCCATTATCTGCCCTCATCTCTCTCCCCACTTCCATCATCTGCCCCTTCTCCCCACTTCCATCATCGGCCCCTTCTCTCTCTTTCCCCCCCCACTTCCATCATCTGCCCTCTTCTCTCTCCCCACTTCCATCATTTGCCCTCTTCTCTATCCCCCTTCTCTCCACTTCCATCATTTGCCCCTTTTCTCTCTTTCCCCCCTCCTTCCATCATCTGCCCTCTTCTCTCTCCCCACTTCCATCATCTGCCCCTTATCCCCACTTCCATCATCTGCCCCTTCTCTCTCTTTCCCCCACTTCCATCATCTGCCCCTTCTCTCTCTTTCCCCCACTTCCATCATCTGCCCTCTTCTTTCTCCCCCTTCCATCATCTGCCCCTTCTCTCTCTTTCCCCCACTTCCATCATCTGTCCCCTTCTCTCAATCTCTCCATCCACCACTGGCCCATTTTTCTCCCTCACCTTTCCGATTTTGGCAACAAGATTGGCAAGCCCTCCCCCACCGCGACGGTACTCAGCGGCATCGGCGCCCCCCCCTGCCCCACGACTGCACTCAAGTTTGGCCTCTTTCTCCCGGCATCAGCAGAACTTCAGATCGGCAATAGGTGCTCAGTCAAAAGCTTCCCCTGACTCAGCTTCCTGGGCGGAAACAGGAAGCTGAGTCAGGGGAAGCTTTTGACTGAGCACCTGTTGCCGATCTGAAGTTCTGCTGATGCCGGGAGAAGGAGGCTGAACTCGAGTGCTGTCGCAGGGCAGAGGGGGTGCCGATGCCGCTGAGTGCCATTGCAGCCCAGGAATTTTCCAGACCTGTCCGGCTGTGCACCCCCCCTAAGGCTGCACTGGGGGCAGACCGCCGCCCCCTTGGTATGCCACTACCTAGGAGAGAAGCAAGAATCCTGCTGCTTCTTCTGCAGCTGAAGCCAGGTGTGGGGAAAGTGTGAGAGTGTGTGTGTCTGTGGAGGAGGGGAGGGGCATATGAGAGAGAAAAAAAAAGATGGGATTTTGAGCCAGCCTTGGGTGAGCTTCCTCACTGTTCTCCTCCCCTTATTCTCAACACAAGCAGGTTTTAAAGGTATGATCTTCTGTAGCAACCACTCCATTACTACTAATTCCTGTAGCACTACCAGATGCACGCAGTGCTGTACATTAACATGGAAAGGATAATCCCTGTTCGAAAGAGGTTATAATCTAATTGTGACAGATAAACAGGACAAAAAAGGTAAATCTGTTCACTCCTCCCTTTATACTTGATTCTGCTTATCCTCTTCTCTGAAGATCTCCAAAGATACTCCACACACAAAAAAATAGTGGGTAATTTAAATACATAAATTTCCCATTCAAAAATACATAAATACATAAATTTCCCATTCATAAAGTTATTCAGAGTAGTGAAGAAACAGAGGGATTGTGAAGATCTGCAACGTGACATTATCAAGCTCGAGAAATGGGCATCGTGCAAAGTGATGCATGTTGGGAACAAAAATCTCATGCACGAATACAGGGGCAGTACTTGGAGAGACCTCCCAGGAAAGGGACTTGGGAGTTCTGATTGACAAATCGATGAAGCCGTCTGCGCAATGTGCGGCGGCGGTGAAAAGGGTGAACAGAATGCTAGGAATGATAAAGAAGGGGATCACAAACAGATCAGAAAAGGTTATCATGCCACTGTACCGGGCCATGGTGTGCCCTCACCTGGAGTACTGCGTACAGCACTGGTCGCCGTACATGAAGAAGGACATGGTACTACTCGAAAGGGTCCAGAGAAGAGCAACTAAGATGGTTAAGGGGTTGGAGGAGCTCTTGTTCAGCGAAAGATTAGAGAAACTGGGCCTCTTCTCCCTCAAACAGAGGAGATTGAGAGGGGACATGATCGAAACATTCAAGGTACTAAAGGGAATAGACTTAGTAGATAAGGACAGGTTGTTCATCCTCTCCAAGGTAGGGAGAACGAGAGGGCACTCTCTAAAGTTGAAAGGGGATAGATTCCGTACACACAAAAGGAAGTTCTTCTTCACCCAGAGAGTGGTAGAAAACTGGAACACTCTTCCGGAGTTTGTCATAGGGGAAAGCACCCTCCAGGGATTCAAGACAAAGTTAGACAAGTTCCTGCTGAATAGGAACGTGCGCTGGTAGGGCTAGTCTCAGTTAGGGTGCTGGTCTTTGACCAGAGGGCCGCCGCATGAGCAGACTGCTGGGCATGATGGACCACTGGTCTGACCCAGAGCGGCACTTCTTATGTTCTTATGAAAGCTTGTTGTGACATCCCGATTCTGCAAAAGAGATTTTTTGATTGGCGGTAAAATAATTAATAAATTCAACCATATCTAACAAACTAGAGCTGATGCGGTCTATCCAATGCAATTTTCTGAATCAGCGCTCCAAATAACTCCAGGTCAAAAACTCCAGGTCAAGAAACTCAAGACATCAAGAAAAAATTTTTTGTTGGCCTGTGTAATATATAGTTTACAGGTTACAATTTGCCATTGTTATAGTGCCAGATTTTTCAATACAAGTTTTAATCCTAACGTGACACATACCTTTGGCAAGATGTTTAAGTTTTAAGAAATACCCCACTGCCATGTTTGCAAGTCAAGCTTCAAGACTTTGGAACACTCTTAGAACATAAGACTTGCCTTACTGGGACAGACCAAAGGTCCATCAAGCCTAGTATCCTGTTTCCAACAGTGGCCAACCTCCTCTAACTAAAGCCTTAGTGCTAGAGGTCTAAGCCTGATCACTGCTTTCATAAGATGTGGCCCTAAGTGAAGAACAGCTAAGTGGCCTAACCAGTAGGAAGATATCTGAGCATACTGTCTCCCCCAACTTCATCCCTTTTTTCCTGTACCAACAAGTACAAATGTTCTGAAACTTATACACCTACTTTTAGCCCAGAGAATTTTCACAGGAAATTGCTTAGGTACTAGCACATATTCCTTTGAAATCATATTAGAACAGGGGTCTCAAAGTCCCTCCTTGAGGGCCGCAATCCAGTCGGGTTTTCAGGATTTCCCCAATGAATATGCATGAGATCTATGTGCATGCACTGCTTTCAATGCATATTCATTGAGATCCCTGTATTAGAGGGACCAAAGACAAGCAAATATTTTATACCCTAGATATATATTGAAAAAACAAAAACCTCTCTCTAGGATAGTCCACTCATTGCATCTGTGGAAATACAGATATATCATACTCAAATACCAAGGGAAAGCAGCCTTTGGCTATAAAAAAAATTGTCCACAACACCACACAGACATTCAGAAGGCTTGGCTTAATTTAACTAATTTATAGGAAGAAAAAGACCTCAGAAACCTTTCACACCACAACTTTATATGTGCCTAGCTACATTTGCAACCATTTTTATTCACTGGCCAAAAACCTCCTATGTTATTCTTTTTCTCTGATTTATAATTTTTATTCATTTTCAAATTTTACATAAAGTGTACAAAATATTAAAATACAATTGATGAATACACAATATCACTTTTATATCTAATACATCATATTTTAAATATATTTTTATCCCCTCTCCCTCCCCCCACCCTTCTAGTACTTTCCAATCATACATTACATATTGTATATCATATTATATCATATTATGTAAAAATTATTTTCACTACCCTCCCCTTCATGTGTGTCACAAAGAAGATATTGAAAAGAAGAAGAGAAATCCTACTACAGTGGTGCCTCACACAACGAACTTAATCCGTTCCAGGAGCAAGTTTGTTATGTGAAACGTTCGTTGTGTGAAACGCGTTTTCCCATAAGAATACATGTAAAACAAAATAATTCGTTCTGCAGCCCTACATTTCCCTCCCTCCACCTCACCTTATATGCAGAGTTTGCCAGCTTTCTTTTTCACCCAGCCGCACGCTTTCAAAAAGCTGTGCACGCGCAGCTGCTGAAGTTGATCAATGTTCTCCTCTCCTGCAACTTCCGGTTTCCGGTTGCGTCAGAGGAGAAGATTGAACAACAGAGCATGCGCGCATGTGCTGCTCTTTGAAAGTGTGTGGCTGGCCGAAAAAGAAAGCCGGAAAACTCGGCATCTAAGGTAAGGTGGAGGGAGATGATGGAACACTGCATTCAGACAGGAGGGTGCTGCTGTTCCCGGCTCACATTAGGAAGCGGCGAGAGTAGTTCCGCCCCCCCCCCGGGCCCCTCGGGCGACTTCGTTGTGTGAAACGAAGTTCGTTATAGGGAGCAAGACAAAAAGTTCGTTATGCGCAGCGTTCGCTGTGCGAGGCGTCCGTTATGCGAGGCACCACTGTATTTATTCATTGCAATATTTTGTCAATGGCCCCCATATTTTTATAAATTTAGTATATGTCCCTCTTTGTATTGCTATTACTCTTTCCATTTTGAATATATGACATATTGTATTCCACCAAAATGTATAATTTAGATTATTATAATTCTTCCAATTGTTGGTTATATGCTGAATGGCAACCCCTGTCATGATTAATAAAAGCTTGTTATTTTCTGGTGAAATTTGACTTTTTTTTCTCATCATCATTCCAAATAACACTGTATCATATGATATTGCTATATGATTTTCCATCAATTTATTAATTTGTGGCCAAATTGCATTCCAAAAACTTTTAATGTAGGGACAATGATACAGTAAATGATCTAACGTCCCTGGTTCCAGATTACAGTGCCAGCATTTATTGGACTTAGAGCTATCTAATTTTTGTAAACGTGTAGGGGTCCAAAAAGCTCTATATAATAAAAAGAACCAAGTTTGTCTCATAGATGCTGACACTGTACATCTCATTCTCCAAGACCAAATTAGTGGCCATTGAGATGCATTAATTTGATGCTTAATCTCAATGCTCCAAATATCTCTTAGACCATTTTTTGGTTTTTTATTCAAATATCCAGATATTAATTTATACCACAATGCGGCTTGATGTCCTAGGAAGTCTGCTTGAAAACATAAGAACTTTAAACTATATTGATTATTCAATGTTTTCCATTCAGGGAACCCAACCTGAATGGCCTGCTTCAATTGCAACCATTTAAAACTAAATAGACAGATGGAAATAAATAATAAAAGAACAACTGACTCCTATGTTATTCTTAATTTATTAATTCCTTTTTGAATTTAAAAAACTAATTTGTTCCTATAATGTCCAATATTTATACTTCATAATAATCAATTGTAATTCCAAATCCCATTGGGAGCCACCATTTTCTTCCACCAGCTTCATCAGGGACTTTGCAAATTCTCAAGGAAAAAAACCCCGATTCTCTTAAGTGCCTTTTTGATCACTGCTGGAAATGGCAGCAGATTACTTTGACAGCACACATCATTTTTTTTCTTATTGCAAATTTTTTCTCAGTCCTTCAGTAATTTGCATGTCATTTGTTTACTGTATCAGGTGTAAAAGGTTTGTTCAGTGCATACATTAGGAAACTGTACACCAAAGCTCAAATACAGTTCTAACACATGACTTATTACATCAACCCCACAGAAGGTAATCTTACTTCAGCTATTTCTATTTCACTGGTCAGTGGAATAGTGATTAATCCTGAGAGCAATTCACATTGCTGGAGTCAGATATGATCTCAACATTTGACCAGTAGACCGCCACTTATTGCTTTCCTGTCTGCATGGCCTAGTTCTAGAGAATGACACTGTAACAAAATTCATCATCGTTCCAGTCCCCGCAGATAACCGCGGGAAATAATCCCTTGTCATTCTTTAGTGTCTATCTCCACCTCAGTCCTTCTATATCAGCATGCTTCAATGCAAGGCTTGAGGGTCAGTGGTTGAACCCATTCATACTCTGATTCTTCCCTATCTCCTTAAAAAATAACATGGAGGTGGTTTCCCATGATTATCTGCGGGGATGGGAATGGTGATGAATTAAGTCACTGCTTTATAATGGTTCCACTATTTTGCCCAAGTGCTATTTCACTGCATACTGAATGCAGCTTAGTTTCAGCCTTGGATCCACATTATTTCAGCTATCTTGCCCCAGTTGCTAACTTAATTCAAAATGATGGTATTCAAAATGATGGTAATTCATTGTACCAATTCCCTGATCATTAAGTCACAGATTGGCTTACTAATAAGAAACTGAAATTGAACCCACTAAAGATCAGAACTTGTGTGTGAATACGAAGAGGCAGCAAACCACTCTGTCTCCTTTGATCTCAATTTCATTCTTGAAATAGTAATTGACCCAAACTTAAGAAGTTGAGATACAAATCTGAAAAGTTATCTGAGGCATCATTTCTTTTAAGTTTAAACTAATCTGCCATTTTTTAAGGCTTATCTGCTGCACTCAATGTCCTTCAACTAACTGGACTATAGAAATGCCCTTTTGAGTAGGCATTATTATCTAATGAGTAAAACAACTGCAAAGATTTGGTTATGTAACCTCTGTCAGCAGATCATCACTGGCTTCCTATATAATTTAGGATACGATTCATTTCTTAACCCTGTTTTTCAAGGTCACACTAACTGTTCACCAGATGAAATAGGCAGATTCTCTCTCCCTCCTACACAACCATGCATATACCAAGATCTAGTCATCTTGGAGTTGCTTGTAGTCCTATCAGCAAACAAAATATACTTAGAATTCACCTGATGAGTAGCCTTTGGCCATCAGATTTCCTGTCTCTGGAACTCTGTTGCTTAAGTTGTTGAAACCATTACTTATTCCTTGTTTACAACTAAATTAAAAACTTGACTTTTCTTGCAGGGTTTTGGGAGCAGCACCTTACCCTCTGCACTCTCAACTGATTGTCCCCTGTGTAATTTGATACAATACTTATGTGTCCTGACCTAAAGAAGATGGTTCTGGCCTTTGAAAGCTAGTCAAAATATGTATTAAGTTAGTCCAATAAAAAAGGTATCTTATTCTTTCTTTTTTTGTGTGTGTTTTAATTCCATTTATTGCCTTGTGTTCTAATATATTTGTTCTGGTTCTTCTCCTGATTTTAACTTCTAATAGAACTATACATTTTGGTTTAATATTTTTACTTTAAGTTTTCTGTCTTGGGTGGTCCAATTATAATTTACCTGTTTGTCAACTGTTTTGATGTTGTACGAAATGCTGCATACCAAAGGATGTAAACTAAAGTACTATAAAGGATGTCTATGCCAATTTGTTTCAGTGAATGTAACATTTGCTGGCTCTGATTTTAATTGGGTTCAAGGAGTTAGTTTTCCCAACCTCATTTCAAATGCCACTTCCCTTGTCCATTCACTGCCATGTCTCTAGTTAGCAGAGGCTCTCTCATTTCTGAGAAAATAATGTCTGCACTGCTCTTTTAAAGTTTCCACTAGCAATTCATATCCTGTCATACTTTCCATCTTTTGGTTATGTCAATTATCACTTTATAACCAACCCTCAAAGGTATGGGCAGAAGGGAGAAAGGGTGATGTGTGGAGACACAACATCCCATCGAGGATCCCAGCTGTGGGCACACCCACTCTTCCCAGCAAGACAGACTCTGCGTGGGCACAGGTGGGTCCCAGCCCCTCGCTGGAGCAAAGCTCATCCAAGAGCCTGAAAGGAGACTTTCATTGCTGCTGGCTGTTGCTTCTGGATCGCCGCCATCTCAAACATTTGCAGGTGGCTTGGCCATATTTTGACACTTCAATAGCTGAGGCTGTGATAAAAATCTGAATAGAATTAGAGTGCAAAGCTATATGTGAGCTGTGGTATTATGTTAGAAGATAAGTTCTCTGGAGTCCACTAGAAAATTAAAATTTAAATAGCAGTGCTTACTTGCAAAATGCTGTGTTTTGATTTGGGGAAAGGCAAAAAGTAATAGATTTTCCAAGTGCTCTGAGTGTTGAAGCCATAACTCAAACCTCTGTCTGTCTGAATACTGCCAATCATTTAGGCGGGGGGTGAAGATGACAAATGGAAATTGTGGGGCACATATTTGGAATAAATTTAATAGACAAAGGCGGGCAACAAAGATGCACTGAAGCTGATGTTCAGCAAATCCAGATTGCAGCAATTATACCCTAGGCCATATCGAGGAGAAAACTGACACCCTGGGAACAGATGTAATGCATTGCTGCTCACATTGCAGGTACCATTCAGAAAGGAGAAGCAACTCAGCTGCAGTCCTGCAAATCTCTTACCACGCTCAAGGGTAATAGGCCTAGAATCAGAAGAAGGGCCTTGATTTTGGAACCACAGATTCACACTGTGACTGAGCAGGCCACACCCTAAGGGCTGTACCTATAGTATATGTATAGTAGTGTTATAGGGTGCCAGGTTTCAAATTGCACAAACAAGCTAGAATAGGAGTCTGATAGTAAAACAGGTTCAGCAAAGCAAGCCATGGTATATGCGCTGGAGTTATGCATTAACTAGGGTTACCAGACGTCCGTCTTTTTAACGGGCATGTCTGGGAGTCCAGACAGCTTTTCAAAACTTGGCACTTTGTCTGGGTTTTGAAAAGCAGATTGCGTCGGAAGGGGCATGAACGGATGCAACGCGGTGATATCACGTGCATGAGCATGTGATGTGATCATGTCACATCCACGCATGCACGGATGCCCTCCCGACTGAGATGAGCAGCCTGAGGGGGCAGGGCTAGGGGGTGTGTCTGGAACTGAGCGAGCCTGGGGGCAGGCATTAGCTGGCCCCAAATTTACAAAATAACCCCTCCCCCTCTTACAAAACCGTAGTACGGTTTTTAGCGCCAGCCATGGCAGTAACAGCTCCGACACTCATAGGAATTCTATGAGCGTTGGAGCTGTTATTGCCGCAGCCGTCACTAAAAACCATGCTATGGTTTTGTAAAAGGGGGGGGGAGTAAATAAATAGTGAGTAACTTCAGTGATGCATAAATCTTTTGAACAGTGACCCCTTGGAGGAACCATTAGGGTCCTATGCGGATATAAGAGAAAGTATAAGTAGTCCTGAAAGGAAGGGATAGAAAAAAGCAGTTGCGGAAAGGAAGGAGGAGAGGGCAGAGAGGGAAGGGGAGGGATGGAAGGAAAAATCTTGAGAAACAATTGCACCAGAAATTACTAAGTAAGCTTGGATGAACCTTTCTCATTGGTGAATAAATGTAATCTATATCACAATTTCTGGCACTACAGAATATAGGAGACCATGCTATGTGAATTCCCCTTTGTCTTCACCCTACCGCTAATCAAACTCAGAAAATCTAAAAGCTTGCAGGTAGGTACAGAAGGGAAATACCAGGATTGTGCATGGCCAAAACAAAGCTCCACCATTCTTTCTTTAAAATCAAGCACAGTAAAACCTTGGATTGGGAGTAACTTGGTGTGCGAGTGTTTTGCAAGACGAGCAAAATGTTTTATTAAATTTTAACTTGACAAATAAGCGTTGTCTTGCAATACGAGTACGTACAGTATACACGCGTCACGTCATCACAACTGAGCCGATGGTTCTTCTCTTTCTGACGCTGCGGAAGTGTAGTGGCTGTTCTAAACGAGCGATGTCTTACAAGTGCAGGTTAATTTGTTTTACTATACAGTATATATTTTTACTTTATACAGTACAGTATTTTGTATTAAAGTTTTTGGGTTGTGCAACAAATCATCTGAGTTTCCATTATTTCTTATGGGGAAATTCGCTTTGATATACGAGTATTTTGGATTACTAGCATGTTTCTGGAACAAATTATGCTCGCAAATCAAGGTTTTACTCTATTAGCAATTTTTTATGTGATTTTTTCTTCATGTTTTTTCACCCTTGTGGTTTTTGAACACATAAATCGATTGTCCACATGTTAATTCAAAGATGTGCACATGTACATATATTTGTATACAATTCAGATATTTAGGTGCTCATGTGGACTGAATGCAGGCTCATAAACGCAGACCCCTGGGAATAGAGTGATGGGAGACGAGGTTAATTGTGTATGTAAGAAGCTTACAGAAAAGTTCAGAAGGCCCTTGCAAAAGCAGTACAGTTGGTATTTTGCAGGTGAGATCATTAGTGGTGTTTCTAGAATCCAGTGGATTACAGGACCTGAGGCAACATGGATTCACTGGAGCAGTGCTCTTCACTAATTTTTAATTCAGGGCCGTTTGGGGTCCAAAAGAGCTGAAGAAGAGCCAACAACTATCTTCCTACTTGGAGCTATGATGCCAATAACACTTCTCGACATTCATTCCTACCAGAACACTTGGATTTGATCACCCTTTTTGTTTCCAGGGTTGCACTCTTCAGGCCACAGGCAGCATGAGTTAACTAAACACTGCCTTCTACGGCCCTACTTCTAATCTCAAAGACTGTATGTATCTATTCTCTTCGATACCTACCTGATACTATGGGCTCCTTTTACTAAGCTGGCGTTAGTTTTTGGCACGTAGCGTGTGATTAGCGTGTGCGGCAATGTAGCGCATGCTAAAAACGCTAGTGCACCTTAGTAAAAGGAGCCCTAAGTGATAAACTTTGAAGGAGAGTTATATTGAGATCATTCACATATTCTCACAGGGAGGAATATCTGGTCAGAGGAGATAAATGACTCTGTAAATAGCTTTGCCTAATGCCTTTGCTAAAGTAACTGCTGCTGCTGTTATTGTTTCCCCATTTATCTTTCTGACAAAAGACGGTCAGAACACATTTATGGAGTGAAAAGAGCAGCATGTGTGTTAATTGTTTACAGGCCTCCTGGTGTAGGCCAGTCCCAGCCCTGGTTCTAACAAAACAAATTAAGGGTCAATATTCAGTCAGCGATGGTGAGCATTATTTTTAGCCCCTGACAGTGTTCTTCCCAGATAGTCAATGCCAGGCCATGTCTGAGCACTGGCATTCAATATTTGGATATATAATAATAATAATAACAACTTATATACCACAAAGCCGTAAAGTTATATGCGGTTTACAACAGTTATAAAGAATACAAGAAAATACAAGAAACTAATATGAGGCTGGCTCTCTCTTTTGAGGTGAAGTGTGATATTGAGCACTTATCCACATAAACAACACTACATAAAGGTTGAATCACATAAAAATCTGTCCTATTTAACCTCCAAACTTAGGTGGTTAAGTCCTAAATATCGATACCTAAATGTGTAAGTGCCAACTCTTCCCCCAAACTACCCACAAAAAGCTAGATTTGAGTTTAGTTGTCTCTGGGCATATTTAGTGGCACTAACCAGTTAAGTGCCCTGAATATTTATTTATCTATTTAATTAGGATTTATTAACCACCTTTATTCAATTTTCTGTACTGTTCTCCCAGGAGAGCTCACAGTAGTTTACATGAATTTATTCAGGTACTCAAGCAATTTCCTTGTCTGTCCTGGCGGGCTCACAATCTGTCTAATGGACCTGGGGCAATGGGGGATTAAGTGACATGCCGAGGGTCACAAGGAGTAGCATAGGTTTGAACACACAACCTCAGGGTGCTAAGGCTATAGCTTTAACCACTGTCTATGACAAAAATCCCTAAAAAATAGATATATATAAGAGGGTACCAATTTTTAGGCTCAAAGACCTCAGGGGTTCACAGCTATCTGGGTTTGGAACTATACCTTTCCAGATAGCCCAGCGTAAACTATCGCTGGTCTTAATTGCCTTTATTTGGTTTTAAACACTCTTTGTATTTTTAATTATTTTAAACTTTTGTTTTATCAAACTTCACCTATCTACAGTGATGAAAATCAGTCGGCTTACTCTCAAAACATTGCTATTAGTTATTTATCCAGGCTTACTTATCCAATAAAGCTCATGGTACTTAGCTTATATAGGAGTGCTGAGACAATGGTGCTAATGATTTTTTTTTTGGTTAAATAGGAAAGCTGGTAATGATCTTACGCTCAACGGCGCGTCTCTGTTTCACTCTATTAAGAGCTTCATCAGGAGATAAATTGTAATGAAGGTCATAAGTTCTTTCCTTTTAAGCAATCAAAGCGGCATGCAGTTGAATACTTTGAAGGAGAGTTCTCTTAAGAGAGACGCAGCTTTCTATCTAATGCTGAAGGACCAAACTTTTCTTCTTCTAGGGATTTTTGTCATAGACTTGGAATACGGAGGATCCAGAAAGAAAGAAAGGGGGCAGGGTGAAAGAAAGAAAAAAATGGGACATGGGGAAAGAGAGAGAAAGACAGACATACAGAAAGAAAGGGGGCATGGAGAGAGAAAGAAAGAAGGGGACAGGATGAAACAAAGAAAAAGTTGGGGGAGGGAATGAAGTCTGGAGGAGAGGAAGCATATAGGAGGCTGAAAGAAGGGAAGAAATATTGGATGCACAGTCAGAAGAATAAAGTGCAACCAGAGACTGATGAAATTATCAAACAAAGGTAGGAAAAATGATTTTATTTTCAATTTAGTGATCAAAATGTGTCCTTTTTGAGAATTTATATATGCTGTCTATGGGCACTATGGGCCCCTTTTATTAAACTGCAATAGCAGTTTTTAGCGCAGGGAGCGTCAAGAGCAGCATGGGGCATTCAGCATAGCTCCCTGCGCTAAAAAATGCTATCGCGGTTTAATAAAAAGGGAGGGGGTATATTTGTCTATTTTTGTATAGTTGTTACTGAGGTGACATTGCATAAAGTCATCTGCCTTGACCTCTGAAAACCCGTGGAATATAAATGATAATTAACATTTTCTCTGCGTAAAATGTACTTTGTGTTTTTAAAATTTTATTGTTGGTAGATCATTTTGACTTAGCCACGAAAATAACGGGGAGGGAGGGAGGGGAGCTGCTGAAAGACATCTAGTAATCCTTGCAGGCTTGACTGCAGGGAATTATTTTTGTAAAATCATGTTTTGTTATGTGACTGGCATTATTTAGACTTTAATTTCTATGAATGAATAGAATGAAAATGATATAAAATTACTTGCTTGTTTTTATGTGCATGCGCTGAAGGAAAGTGGAGAGAGAGTGGGCAGAGGACGCTGAAGGGAAATAGGGAAGAGAGAGTGGGGAGAAGACGCTGATTTATAAATTGATAATTGTACAGAATATTGTTTCTTTTTATACTTTAATATAATAAGTTCAATATAAAACAATTCAAGACTTGTGTGGATGGAATCGGGTGGTTTGTCTTTATATTTTGCACAGTATTAGAGGCCATGTATTACTGTTTTTGTGGTGTAGTGGTGTTGCATTGTATGCAGAGTCTGGTTTCTTGGCAGTTCAGTTTAACTTTTGTCTACATATTTCTATTTTTAGTTTGTGATTATTCCATATTGGGCAAAGGTGTATCTGTCTGTGTGTATGAAAGGGACATGGCTTTCTGATAGCATCGACTGTACTGGATCAATTGACTGTGCAGGATCTGGTTTGTTTAGTTTTACAATGTATGTGTTGGTGTTCTAGTGCTCACTGCAGTGTTTAAGATGCTGCCTTTTCCTAGGTACACTCTTGTTGTGCGATATGTAGATTGTTTCTGAAAATCATATTTTTCATATAGAAGGGGGGGATATCAAAAAATGATGGGCCCCGGGTGTCACATATGCTAGGTATGCCACTGACCATACCAACCCTAGGTGCCAGGTTACAGTAAGGGACCTATCATCTAAGCAAAGACTTGAGAACATAGAATACAGAGTTAGAAAACACACACTGGGTTAGCTCAAATTCAAAAAATATGAGGGCTAAACATGGAGGATCCCTATATAAAGAGAATATGGAATTGGAGCTGAACTAAATAGCATTTCACATTTTAAAAGGGCAAAGAGAGGTGTCAGGTACACTAAGCAGCATGTGAAATTCTGGTCGCCTTGTCAGGCAGGTGGATGGACCACACATGTCTTCACCTGCCATCACTTACCATGTTACTGTATAGTTACTGAGTGATGGGATATAAATGCAATCACATGGTCTTGGATGGAAATTCCATTTTCATGGCACTGTCCATTGAAAACATAAGAATAGCCTTACTGGGTCAAACCAATGGTCCATCAAGCCCAGTAGCATTGTACAAACCTTTCTTAAAACCAACTACGCTATCCGCTCTTACTACATCCTCTGGCAATGCGTTCCAGAGCTTAACTTTTCTCTGAGTGAAAAAATATTTCCTCCTATTGGTTTTAAAAGTATTTCCGTGAAACTTTATTGAGTGTCCCTTAGGGCTCCTTTTACGAAGGTGCGCTAGCGTTTTTAGCGCACACACCGGATTAGCGCGCGCTAGCTGAAAAACTACCACCTGCTCAAGAGGAGGCGGTAGCAGCTAACATGCATGGCATTTTAGCATGCGCTATTCTGCGCATTAAGGCCCTAATGTGCCTTCGTAAAAGGAGCCCTTAGTCTTTGTAATTTTTGATGGAGTGAAAAATCGATCCACTTGTACCCGTTCTACTCCACTCAGGATTTTGTAGACTTCAGTCCCCTCAGCCGTCTCTTTTCCAAGCTGAAAAGCCCTAACCGTTTTAGTCTTTCCCCATACAAGAGCTGTCTAACATTCTATCCCACTTAACATTTTAAATGTGGTCACACAATAAACAGGTTTTAAGCAAAAACAAAACACGCCTCTGTTGTATTGGTATAGTATTGTAAACAGCTGTGATATCTCACTGTTAGAAATTCCATGAAATACGGTGCTTGAAACCATAGTTACAAAACAAGGATCAGCAAAACTGGATTTTAAACAATTTCAACCTTTAGGGGAAAATTATTTTAAATTAGGAGTAATGGACCTATGTTTGAAAGCAGTTTCAAGTACCTAAATCAACAATTTGGATATATGAAGCTAGTTCTATGTCCATATTCAGAGATAACTAGGTACATGTTTTCTCAGAATCATACCCCTAACCACCTTACATACTGGCAAAATCAGGTAGTCAGAAATAATAACCAAACAGATTTTCAGAAAAGGAGATTTACCGTATATACTCAAATATAAACCGAGCCAAATATAAACCGAGGTAACTTTCCCCCCCCCCCCAAAAAAGGGTGGAAAAGGTTGATTCGAATTTAAAACGAGAATTTATATCCAAGTATGGTAATGATCTCTCTTCTTTCTCCCTCCTCCCCCCCCCCTTTGAATTTATTATGCAATGTCTGAAATTATCTTAATAAAGTGCAGATAGAAAAACAGTTAACCATTCCAATAGCAATCTTAAATATATTTTTAAAAAACAACAGCAAAAAGGTAGCATCTCCTAGCTGAATTGCAGTATCAGATAGGGATCTGCTCACTTTGTCCAAATATTCTATTGATAATCTGATACAGTACATATTATTATCCCTGCTAAACTTATTTGATTATTTATAGGAGCATATCCCCCACTGTTGTGAAAGTCTACTGAGAAACATGTCACCATACTCTGAAAAAGCAGTATTTGTTTAAGAAATATCAGATTCTTGCCTTGTGGGATGAAGTTCAAGAGCTGAAACAAGAGATTGCAGAATAACTGACTCATGTAAGCTGACATCGTTTTCTACTGGGTTGATGCGGGTCCTTGAGTATCTGCGCATGCTCAAGGCCTGCCGGCTCCCACTCTCTCTGGGAATCTCAGAGAGGGCAGGAGCATTGAAGTCAGCCTTCTTCGGCACTGGAGTGGTAAGGAGAATGCAGTGGTAGGGGTGGAGTGCAGCATCAGTCACTGGGGGAGCGATGTGCAGGAGAGTCCTGTCAGTCATCTGGGGTAGGGGTAGAATACAGGAAAGCGTCAGTCAACAGGAGGGGGGTTGCAGAAAATAGCATGGGTCATTCATTGGGTGTGTGTGCAGGAGAGTAGCATCAGTCAAAGACGGGTTGCAGCAAGAAGCATTGGTCATGATGGGGGGTACAGAGAGCAGAGGGGATATACAAGAGAGCAACATCAGTCATTGGGAGAGGAGGGAGGTGCTGAATGCAGGAAAGCATTGTCTGACATCCAGCCTTATGGTGGACTTGAATATAAACCAAGATCTCCATTATGGAGCCATTTTTTGGCCCAACAATCTTGGTTTATATTCAAGTATATACAGTATGTGGTGTGTTGCCATAAAAAAAAAAAACAAAACACGCTAGTGTAATTGCTGTAACTTCTTAAAAGTCCTCTTGAAACTCCATATTCCTTATACTTTAATCAGTGGATAGATTGTGCTCAGAGACATGGAGGAAAAAGGGGACAGAAAGTCCCCCAAAAACCTCACCACCCAATCATTGCAAAACTTCCACCTTAACACACTTTTATATGTGCATGACTTGAAAGATTGTGTTATTAAAAAGCACTTATCTTTTATGTATAGTTCTTTGGCCTCGACGTGCCACGTTTCAAAATTTCTTCAGGAAGAATTCTCCTTGAGCATCTTCCTGCTGTTGCCAGCAGATATCAGAAATTCACTGAAAGCTGTATTGCAAGCTAAACCACAGACTGACACCCATTTTGGAAGACTTAAGAGTCTTTCGCTGTTACCATTTGGCTTCCTGAATTCTCCTTGAGCGTCTTCCTGCTGTTGCCAGCAGATATCGGAACAAAAACATGCTATCACATTCAAAGTTTAACCCACAAAACAGTTATCGCCTTCTAGTCACAGAAAGATACTTTTGAACAAATCAGTGCCAGGGAGTCCATATGCAACTACATCAACAGGCAGATTTCTACTTTGAGTGCATATAACATTGATTGAATAACCACAGCTCCATTACAATGACTAAATCTCCCTAATGATGTGATTGGCTGTATGCACCTTCACTTAGAAATTAGCTAGCCAACGCACACTTGTTCTTGGGAGCGCTTGCAGTGGTGATGCGCTCAAACATTTGCATGATGATCTCCTATAGGCCAAACTATCTCATGAGGATTACCCAGACTAATTCTGGAGGCACAGGAGATAGCATGATCAAAGCAAGATACATATTAGCACAGAGTAGCTTCTAAAAATTAAATGTATGCTGGACAGGGAAGGACATGCTGGAGTACACTGGGAACCTACAAGCTGCAAATTAAGTTTGCTAAGTCCTTTTTTAAAGCTTGTTTGGACATATGCCTAGTAAACTATTTGGTTAACGTCAGTGGTTCTTCACAACTAAAATGTGTATGAAATGATATAACGTTTTGTTTACTATCCATGCGATGATTGGGCTGTGAGGTGGTTTTTTTCTGGGGTTCGCCCCAGTTTTCCCCTCCATGATTCTGAGCAAGTTTTTGTGAACTCAGTTATATCATTCATATAGTTCTTTGAATAGGTATTTAGAGTGATTTTTCTTCATTACAACATATGCACTTTATCACTCTTTCCATATTGGTTGTAACTCGTCCCCTCTTTATATTTGACTGGAGTACACTGGGAAGCAAAAATAGTATGGATTTAAAAAAGAAAACCAAAAAAACCCCACCCAAATTCCCAACTGTCTTAATCAACCAATCACAACCCAACACAAACATCTGATGCAAAAGGAAAAGTAGTCAAATAGTAATATAAATAGTTGAACAGTATTTTTTTTTCCTTTTGCATCAGCCTTTTGTGTTGGTTAATGAAGCAAAATAGTTTTCCATGTTTTTATGAAAGCACCCATATTTGAAGATGCCTGGTAACAAGAATAAAAGGTTGGTGAAACTAATTTTGAGAAGTGGGTACGTCTGATAAAAGGGATGGAAAACCTTTCATACGCTGAGAGATTGGAAAAGCTGGGACTTTTTTCCCTGGAGAAGAGAAGACTTAGAGGAGATATGATAGAGACTTACAAGATCATGAAGGGCATAGAGAGAGTAGAGAGGGACAGATTCTTCACACTTTCAAAAAATAAAAGAACAAGAGGGCATTCGGAAAAGTTGAAAGGGGACAGATTCAGAACGAATGCTAGGAAGTTCTTCTTTACCCAGCGTGTGGTGGACACCTGGAATGCGCTTCCAGAGGGCGTGATAGGGCAGAGTACGGTACTGGGGTTCAAGAGGGAATTGGACAACTTTCTGCTGGAAAAGGGAATAGAGGGGTATAGATAGAGGATTACTGCACAGGTCCTGGACCTGTTGGGCCGCCGCGTGAGCGGACTGCTGGGCACGATGGACCTCATGGTCTGACCCAGTAGAGGCATTTCTTATGTTCTTATGTTCTTATGGGTAAATGTGTGTACCACATATAAATATGAAAGAATGATTGCGGAACGTTTAGGGACTAGTAAGTCATTTAATAAAGTGTGGAGTCCATTGAATGCATTTGTTGCATTGCAATAAGGGTCATGTATCTTTCTTTTTCATTAGATTTCCTTACACATCCAGGGAGGGTGGTGGGTGGGGGGAGGGGAATGTGTTTTGAGGAGTTAAATTACTTAATTATAATATTATAATTACATTCTATGCATTGTTGTACTAATTGAGATATGAATGGGAGAAAATGAATGTTTAATGTACTATCTGTGTAGTTAATAGTGCATTTTATGCAGTTTTATATGTTCAATCAATTGTATTGCACTATCAAAGTTTGAAAATCAATAAAGACTTTAAAAAATAGAAGTTACAAAATACCATATGCTCAAATTTTGATGTATTGTATTGCTGCTCTTGGAAGACCAAATAATAAAACCCAAAGTCAATATTTTGGACTGCAGATACTTCCACCTTCAGATTCTTGCAGGTTTTAATCTATGTTTCTAGTACAAGATACCCCCAACACAATGGAAAGCTAAAGCCTTAGACATGCAACAATAGAAATAACCACCCTGTATACCCAGCACTGCGTGGCACTATCAAATGGATTCAATCAGTTATTGTGCATATTTTCAATTTTTGTCAGTTTCATATTTATTTGATACACCGTCATATGGCGTAACCTTCATAGCAGTTCACAAAGCATAGAACATACAAATAATCAAAGAGGAAATATTTGTAACAAAGAAAATGGGGGGGGGGGAAGAGATAGAAAACTGTCTATCCATCCTTATTCTAAGAATTTGAATCCAGACTTTGCGGCTTCAGCTCCAGACCACTATCAACTGCCAAAGCCACATAGTCATTGCAACATCTATGTGGAAAACAACCCAAAGATAAGGATCCAACTTCAGAAATCAGCTCGTGTACAAATCCGAAAAAAACCCCCAATTCATGTGCAACTTACTCTGAAAGGTTTTTTTTTTTATCTGAGAATCAGAGATTAGCTAATTGCAAAACTTCTTTAAAAGTGTTGTCCTCTAAAGCTCATGCATTAGCCAACAGAATCCTCCTATATAATAAAAGGCTAATTCGCGCATGCGCAGTCCTATTTTCGTGTTCCGTGCGCTGTAGGTCTGTGGCCGAAGGAGTGCGCATGCGTGCGAATACGTCACCACCCGATCGCCTCCACAAGCCGGACCGCAGCCAGACGACGTTATCCGTTTCTCCTGTCGCCGCCGCCGATCTCCGTTTCTCCTTTGCCGCCCACCCCCTTCTCTTCCCGCGGGTCCGAATGGCGATTCAAGCAGCGTGTACATCAGTCTCCACACGCTGCTTCGGGCCCTTCTACTGCCCTGATTTGCTCTGCCGCGTCTCTGATGATGTCATCAGGGACGTGCCAGAGTAAATCAGGGCAGAAGGGCCCGAAGCAGCGTGTGAAGACTGATAAAAGCGCTGCTGGAATCACCACCTTTGTAGTCCGGCCTGCGGGAAGGGGAAGGGGAAGGGACAGGGGCGGGTAGAGGAAACGCTAATGCTGCTGCACAGGGAACTGGTGGGGGGGGGGAGGGAAATGGAGGGGAAGGGAATGCTGCTTTGGACGGACAGACAGACAGAGAGAGAAAGGGAAACACAAAGAAAATAAGAAATACACAGGGGCAGGTGCTCAGGGAACTGGTGTGGGGGGAGGGAAATGGAGGGGGATGGAATGCTGCTTTGGACAGACAGAGAGAGGAAGGGAAACACAAAGAAAATAAGAAAGACACAGGGGCAGGTGCACAGGGAATTGGTGTGGGGGGAGGGGGATGGAATGCTACTTTGGACAGACAGACAGAGGGAGGAAGGGAGACAGAAAGGAAAGAAGAAAGACACAGGGTCAGGGAGATACACAGAAAGACAGACAGGCAAAGGGGGCCAGGGACAGAGACAGACAGAAAGGACAGCGGGAGCCGCGTCAGGAGGGGTGCGGGATGCGGCAGTGGGAACTTTTCCAATGGGTGCAACTGGGCAGCTGTCGGGAACCTCTGATCAGGGGCAGAGCAAGGTAAGAGTATCATAGGGATAAGAAGGAGGAGGGAGGATAAAAAAGGAAGGGATGCCTACTGCTGGACAGGGGGAGAAGGAAAGAGATGCTGATGGACAGGGGAGGTGAAGAAAAAATAACGGAGGACTAATGTTGGACAGGGGGAGAAGGAAAGAGGTGCTGCTGGACAGGGGGGAGGTAAAACAAAGGGAGAAGGGCTGCTGCTGCATAAGGAGAGCAGTGAAGGGGTGGTGGTGGACACAGTGGAGGTAAAAGGAAGGGAAAATGGACAGGGGGAGCAGGCAAGGGGTGGTGATGGACAGCCAAGGAAAAAGAAAGGCAGAAAGAAAGAAAGCGGCTAAGGAGAGAGAGAGAAAAAAAGACAGACACACACACACATATGTTCTAGCACCCGTTAATCTAACGGGCTTAAAGACTAGTAGTCTATAAAGGTGCTACCAGTCTCCATTTTTTCTCCTAGAGACTATGTGAAATGGTAAGAATTTCAGCTGATGATCATGCAAACATTCTCTGCTGCTAAAATAAACACAGTGAAATTCATTCAGGAAATGGCACCCAAATTTGCCCCCCCCCAAATAAAAAAGAAAAGCACGCTGAGCGCCATTGTATAAATGGCGCTTCAAGATGGACATCATTTATAGAACAGTGTGTAGTACTGGCATCTGCACCCAACTTTTAGGTGTCAGGATTTACACCTATTGAAACCTGGTGTAAATTCGTGCAAATAAATTAGACGTGGATATCCAAATTCTATAATAATGCATGCCTCTTTAGTGAACACTCTTGACCTGCCCATGCTTCCTTTTCAGTTACACCAAAAAGATTTGTGCACATATCTATATAGAATAGTGCTTAGTCAGATGCACGCAGATACAAATTGTTGCCAATTAACATTAATAATTGATACTGGGTCAGACCAATGGTCCATCTAGTCCAGTATCCTGTTTACAATGTAGCCAATCCAGGGGCTCCTTTTACAAAGGTGTGCTAGCGTTTTTAGTACACGCACAAGATTAGTGTGCGCTATAGCGCACGCTAGCCGAAAAATTACCGCCTGCTTAAAAGGAGGTGGTAGCGGCTAGCGCGCGGTACGCTAGTGCACCTTTGTAAAAGGAGCCCCAGGTCTCAAGTATCTGGCATTCCATGCTACCGAACCCAGAGCAAGCACTAACTTCCCCATATCTGTCTCAATAGCAAACTATAGACTTTTCCTCCAGGAACTTGTCCAAACCTTAAACCCATTCACGTTAACTGCTCCTACCACAACCTCTAGCAATGCATTCCAGAGCTGAACTATTCTGAGTGAAAAAATATTTCCTCCTATTGGTTTTAAATGTATTTTCCCTGTAACTTCATTGAGTGTCACCAAATCTTTGTAATTTTTGGTGGAGTAAAAAATCGATTCACATGTACTTGTTCTACACCACCCAAATTGGCTGCACACTCAAATGTCATTTATAGAATCTGGGGGAGTTTGTTCAACCCTCCTTAGGAACTCAAATCATCACAGATAATAAATATGAAAGTGCCTTCACCTGAACAAAAACTACAATTGCATTAGAGCTTCTCAAATATGTCCAGCTGGATTTTCAGGATATCAGCAATTTAATTCAATTTCTTCATTAGACCATCCATCAGAATGCTCAAAGTCACTAACCCCCTAATTCTGTAAAAAGCACCAAAAATTGCAAGTGCAGTTTTTTTCATGTATCCACATTGCACATGCAATTTAATTGAACAAGCTAATTAATTAGTTCCGATAATTGGCATTTTACATGCGAGTCAAAACAGGGTGTGGAAATGGGTGGATTGGAGGCATTACTTTAAATTACATGCATAATTACAAAACTAGGGCCTCCACGCTTAAATTTCGGCAAGGGCATTTGCACTACATTTTCATTAGTGCAAATGGCTACACCACAATTTAGTCAAATTTCTTGGGCATAAGCGTTATTCCATAAACTGCACCTAAGCATGGCTTGTAGAATAGCTGTTATTTTGGCACCAACCTTTTGGGTGCCATATATAGAATTTAAACCTAAGCATCAAAATATATACAGATTTCTCTCATCTATATGCTTTTGGGATAGTCTATGGAGAAAAACATCAACTGACTGGTGGGGGAGGTCCACAGGGCAGGTTTTGGAAGAACTGTATTAGATATCCAATGCCTCAAAGGGGACCACAGAATAATTAAGGGGAATAAATGGATTTTGTTGGTCTATTTTGCTGCAACTGTAGTGTTACCTTCCATAACAAATATAGCCTCCAGAATGCACGAGCTCCTGCATATCTCCTTCCCATTTACAACTCAAATCATTGAAACATGGGGAAGCAGCAAATCACAAATTAAAAATAAAGAAACAGCAGCCAGAAAGCCCCACAGAACAATGAAGAACTTTGCTAGAGAGTTATACTGACTGTGAATAGGACAGTGAATAGGACACTTGATAGAATACACGACTGTAGGAATACCACACAGGAAACACACACACATAGTCTTAGAGTTGAGAAGGAGGCGCTCCAAATGAATGGTCTCTCCCCCTTTTATTGAGAATCATAGCTCCATTAATTACTTAGTTAATGCTCTACAAGGTTATAATTTCATAATGCATTTACAGTGAGGATTAGGCCAAAGTAATTCATTGTTTACATATTTCATGTGCTTCTCAAAGTTACTATCTCACATGACATCTGAATACATATAATGGTTATAATAAAGTGATTCCCAATGTGTACATTTCTGATATGTCTCAAATCTTACTATAGCATGTGACAGTCCAAAGGTTATAATGCATACTCCTTAAGCTTTCTTGATTAGCCTTAAGTCAAGGCCTGCTCAGGCAAAGTCTGATTGTTGCCCATCTAAGGAATGCTTAAACAAGATAAGGAATAAGGGTAAATGTGTGTCAGGTTAATATGTGACAGGAATGGAGGAGAAATGCCTCAGCATTCTGTCATAAGGTGCAAACCTTGTCCTTACTTAGAAAGTATACGTGGCAGGAGGGAGAGGGAATGAGAAACAGGGCCTCAGATCCAAACACAGGCCTAGATCCGTACATAGGGCCTAAATCCACACACAGGGCCTAGGTCAGTGTGCCGACCTGGCCTGGTTCGGTTCAGAACTGCCTGTGTGCTGACCTTGCCTGTGTTCTGATGCCCTGGATCAGAACTTATCACATCTCCATCCCTACATACAACCATGTGCCGAACCAATTTGACTTTCTGGTAAATTCTATTGAATCAACAATGCAACAGATCAAGATAAAATCCAGGAGCTGAGCCCCCTTACCCAATCTGTCGATTTGTGGAAGGTGCTTGCGTGATGACAGAGCTGGATTGCGGTGATGGCATGGCTTGTTGAATCACAACGCTGGTGTCATGGTTTGGCATTCTGGTGTTATTGAGCTGGTGGGATCCACTTCCTGCCATTGTCCCTCCAACTGCATTATGAATGGAAATATTCTACAAAAAAGGAGAGAGCAAAGTAAAAGGATTTATTTTTCATCTCCATTACACGTAGAAACTAATGGCTATGGTGGCAGATTTAGGCATCCTTTCTAACCAGATGCCTAGGTGTATTTATTAACTAGCCTCAAAATAAGCACCCACTTGGCCTCTCAACCTAGGTAACCCTTAATAAAATTACCCTTCACATATCAAAATTAGCCAATGACCTTCCCTCTAGAGCAGGGATGGGCAACCTCAGTCCTTGAGAGCCACAATCCAGTAGGGTTTCCAGGATTTCCTCAATGAATATGCATGAGATCTGTTTGCGTTCACTGCCTCCATTGTATGCAAATACAGTGGATCTCATGGATATTCATTAGGAAAAATCCTGAAAACCCTACTGGGTTATGGCCCTCAAGGACAGAGGTTGCTGACTCCTGCTCTAGAAGAACAGGTATTCCCTGCCACGTTTGGCCACACAATTTTCTTTAAAACGGTGTCAAACTGCATAAACACAAAACTTAGATAAACATATTTAGAGAGATTTATTGTATATCTTTTATTCAAAATAAATGTATTGGACATTGCTTTGTCTCATGGTGGAAAAAGAACTCCTGTGTCTTATTCTATAGCCATTGCAAGTAGTATTTAGTCTGCAAGTTCATTTAAGAATTTATGCCAGAGTGTTATGATTTGGTGATGCTAGTCCAGAGGGGAAGGGAAAAGATCAGCAGAGTCAACCCCCTGCCCTGGCACTGATTTCTGCCTATACAGTAGAAGGAAAACTGAGAGAGCAGCGAGCCTATAAGAACAGTGGAGTTGCCTTTGTTTGTTGAACTGGTTATTGGTCTTCAACCTATCAGAACAGTGATGAGCTGGGTCACTTTGAAGTGGAGATGAAGCTGAAGCTGGTAGCAATTTCTGGCAAACGGAGTATGCTTATGTTTATTTAAGATTTGATATACCGCTCCTGCATTTTACTGACCTAAGCGGTTTACAAAGTATCAAACTAAAATGAAATTAGGTACTTGAGAAAAACTACCCTTTCTGTCCCAAAGACTCACAATCTAGCTAAAGTACTTGATAAACTAAAAATATGTAATAATACATTCCAAGATCAAAAATCAAAGAAACAGAAATAGAAATAATGAAAGAAGATAAAAAATAAAAAAAAACAACCAACCAAATTTAAGAGATAGAAAAGTCTCTGCAGCGGCCTGATAGCAAACAGTCATATTTTAGTGCAGGTCTTAATAGAACTCCCGGCATAGCACACTTCACAGATCTGTCACTGGCAGAGCTTGAGAGCATCAAAGAAATTACTGGTCATCCCATGGAAAATTATCCATTGTGGTGACTGTCTACTAGATTGCTAAGTCTCTAGAGAGGAAACTTACTTATCTAGCCCTAAGACTAAAGAGTTCCCACACATTTGACATTCTTGCATCAGTTCTTGAAGATATTCAGAGTTTGTCATCAGATGAAAAATTGTTAGAGCGACAATAGACAATGGTTCTAACTGTGAGAGCCTTCTGTATGATTGGATAGCATGGTGATGATAACGAAAATAAAGATGAAGGTGCAAGTGATAAGTTAGACAGCATTGCTACTAATGCAGATGATAATGACAATTATGATAATAAAATATTCTTTGCTTTACAGAAGTCAAGTGTTCCAGACAGAGATTCTCTTAATCAGTACCTGCAGATGAAGTAATATTGCAGCCTCGCCTGATTTGAAGGAACTATTTTTAATCAGACTGAACAATTCACTTTTTTCTAGTGCAGTTGTTGAACACCGTTTTAGCTGTGCTGGATTACTGACTACCAAGCACACTCGCATGAGCAACAATCATTTTCAAAAATGTAGTTTTATTAAATGCAGAATAATAACGTTGTTGAGATCAAAATAAGCATCAGCAATAGTTGAATTTATTGTAGCTGTGGTACTTTCACTTTTTATTTAAAAAGCAATGTTGTATCGCCCTCCCCTTTGACAAAATCGTAGCATGGTTTTTAGCGCCATCCGCGGCGGTAACAGCTCCGACGCTCATAGAAATTCTAATGTCGGAACTGTTACTGCTGCGGCCGGTGCGAAAAACCATGCTACGGTTGTGTAAAAGGGGGAGTATATTAGGCAATTACATTTTTACTTTTATTTAAGTAAATTTTTTAATACATACATTTTTCATTGTACTTTTACTTAAGCATTAAAATATACATTTTTTAAACTTTTACTTCAATATTTTGGCCTAGTACTGTGAACAATACTACTCCCTGGACAACTTTGGAAACCATTGTATTAGACCCATTATATATATATATATATTTTTATTTTTTTTTTTTTTTTTTTTTCCTATGGCTTGATGTACTACAGCAGATTCTAGTTTCAATTTGCCACCTCTCTCAAGGTTGCTAGGACAATGCAAGTTGAAAAAAGCAGTATTGTACAGTCCACCATTTAACTATGACCAGATTAGGTGTTTATAGAATAATATTTGGTGCCAGAATCCTTGCAAATTTTTAGGTGTGAAGATATACACGAAGTAAAACCTGATGCACACTAATTAGTTTGTTATTCATTTAACTTGCATGAAAAAGCTGGGCACACACCCAAATTTCCATGCACAGTTTTTAACGCCTTAAATAAAATTAGGCCATTTGTGGTACTTTGTAAATTTTTCTCCATAGAAACATGACAGCAGATGAAAGCAAAATGGCCCATCCAGCCTGCCCCTCTACTCAAGTATAACGGTTATGAGTTTTTCCTCAACAATTCCTTTAATTAAGAGCATTTTATATTATTTGTTCTATTTTTGTTTAACAAAGGATTTTTTAAACAGGTGGAGGGGCAAAATGAAAACATACGTCTAAGTCCGATTTGGGCGGATGGTGCTAAACGCCCAAGGTCGGCAATGGGAAAATGCTCATTTTTGAAAAATACATCTAGAATATTTTTTTCCAAAGATTGTCTATCTGGATGTCCAGGCTATTGTTCATCCAGACCACCAGGACATCTATCTTTATACCACGTTTTTGACCAAAATTTTGTCCAGGTCCCAGATGCCCAGAACAAGACCATTTGGACATGGGAGGGGCCAATCTTGTAATGGACTGGCTGCCCAGACATGGCAAAAGAGCAGTGGGGCACCTTAGAGGGCACTGCTGTGATCTTCACAAAAAAGGTGCCAAATAAACATCTCACCAGAACTCCCTTATATGTTATGGTGAGACCCCCCCAACCCACTATACCCACCTATCTAAAACCCCAATAGCCCTTATGACTGCAGGTGGCACCTATATGGCAGTAAAGTAGGATTTTGGGGGGTTTTGGTGGGCACACATGTCCCACCATAAATGAAGTGGTTAAAGTGGCTTATGGGCCTGGATCCTTCTCTCTGTGGTTCACTAGCCCACCCCCCCAGGCTATTTAAGACACCTGTGTGCAGCTCTACTAGGCTTTCCTATAGCAGGTGCTGATGTTCTGGAGACATGTATGTACTTTTTTATTCTGATCTTTTTGGAGGTGTGAGGGGGTCAGTGAACACTGGGGGAGTGTGTGTGTGTGTGGGGGGGGTCTTTACTTTGTCTCTGCAATGGTTACCTGGTCACTTTGGATACCTTTTGGGCACTTACACCTGTTTTTACATTGTCTAACTCACAACGTTTAAGCTTCATCCAGGATGTCTAATAAAATATTTGATTATCCCTGCAGGATGACTAAGTCTAGGTCAGCCTACATCCCTCCCACATCCCACCCTAACCATTCTTCCAGATATGCTTCTTTCAGCTTTGGGCACACAGCAGCATTCAGAGGCCTAAAAAGTCGCTCAACACGTCTTTTAGGTCATCAAAGTGCCGACTTGGGTGGGTTTACAGACGTGTTTAAGTTTTGATTATGAGCCCCATAGTTGGTACATTCATAAATTGTTTCGATGTTTTTTGTCGTCACAAAAATTTGCTAATCGCTGTATTATCACTTTTAAACATTAACATAGCAAGTTTGCACTCATAATAAAGTTCACACCTCATTCCGTGTCTCATGAAAGACTTTTTTCAGTGGTACCTGCTGGGCCAAGATATAAGTGGTGTTGCCAGCACTATTGTCATTGTTGCCGTACTCCTTTTGCCCTCTCCACCATCCTCCCCAACCCCCAGCACTCCTCAAAACTTCCCTGTCCCTTTTGATTACATTTTATTATCCCTTATGATTAATATTCCTTATGATAGTACAGTTGCTCCTCTCCACCTACTGTTGAAGCTGTCAGAGATATCCAATCAGTATCATCCATAGGAAAAGAGAGTTGCACGCATTGTTTGTTTATGTACACATGAGGGTAAATTCTACATATGGCACCTAAAAAGGGTACTTTGCTTTTAAAGTATTTCATTTTGGAATTTTAGCCTTAGATTCACATATTTTATTTTTTAAGGGCATAGATTGCTATATACACAAAATCTCAGAAGAGACCTATCGGGTACATAATTTCCTTTCCTCTTCGTTTGTGTTACTGTCCAGTTACTTTAATTTTATAGTTCATCAGAATGCAATTTCATTACTATATTAGGAGATCCCCTCGTATTGTCTGGTCACTTCATACTTGTGCTAATAATTTTGTTTCTTTTGTGTCCGGTCACCATAGTCACTTAGTGTTACAAGTTTATTTATTTCACCCATGAACTGTTCACATCTGAGGGTTGGTAATTCTGTAGTTCATCGGCCATTCATCTCTATATATACTGTATTCACTTCACACATGCACAGTTCACTTCTTAGCTTTGACAATTCTTTCGCTCCTGCAGTAATTCACTCATATCAGGTCACGGACCAAATTCACTTGAGCACCATGACACATTTCTACAGATATGGTTATATTCTGTTACAATCACACATGCATTTGTATCCATAGGACCCCTGAGGAAGAATTTTTTGGGTCAAAACATGGACCGTGCTGGGTCCTCTTCATTGACTAAAGTTGTGGATCTACTTCATTGCCTTTAAGATTGTGAACAACTTTCTTCTTACATCAATAAAGCTGACATCAGTAACATCAGACTCCACAGTTTGTTTAGGTTTGGGTTTCTCCTTTTCTGTGGACTCAAAGGGGTCAATTCTTTGGTTACCTAAAACGAAATCAGCACTGAAAAAAAATCCCAACTAGATTAATGCTATTCTATAAACATCACTTAGAGTTAGGCACGTAAATTCTAGGAAGGCTCCTAATCGACCCAAGACCCTCTTTTTGGACTCATGCCTAAATTTGTGTGTGTAATATTTGATTAAATCCAATTAGCACTAATTGCTTCTTAGGATGTCGAATATCAATGCCAATTGGCTCATTATTCAATTAAGTTGCACACGCAAATTGGGCTCATACAACTCAAAGCATCACATATAGAACTTATCCCATGATGCATTTCTCATAGCACTACAGAAATTAGTAATATTAAGAAATGTTCATATAAATAGTAAAGCTCTTAGAATATGGCCGGCATTCCAAAGTAGAATCTAGTAGAATCTAATTTCCTGCTTATCATGGTATTGAAATGGATTGGTTCCATTTGACTAAGTTTGCAATTAAATGACAGACAGGTGTAACCAAATGTACTTATATGAAAAGATGGTGCTGCTTAAGTAGAAAGCTGGGAGTTGAACATAGGCCTAACATCTGCCTGGTTCCTATTGTTCATGTCAGAATTGTTGTGGTTTTCATTCTCAGAGATTGAAGAAATTGTCATAAAAATTCAAAGACCGTCTATGATATATAAGCAGCAGCATAATTGCAACTGAGTGATTTAAACCATATGGAAGCACAGATAAGGATCGGTAACCCTATGCTATGCTTTCATTCACTGTTGCTCAGGTCATGAACGCTTATCGTAAAGCAAATATCGAGCCTCAGAAAAAAGAGGACAATTTAGAAACAAAGCCCTTACTTTTCAGAAAGTGGGGAAGTGGCAAGAAGCATTTCTTAACTACCAGTGCTTTTAGGCAAACACTAGCCAGAGCTATTTGAGTACTATAAGAATCAAAAGCAAACTGGAAAACTGATCTGCCAGCAGTGAATGGGTTAAAACAGAAACCTGAGCCAGCCGAACTGTAAGCACTATGCCTACACAAGAAAAGGGAGGTTTGAATCTACTTGGTTCCAGAAGAACAGAACACATGGCGGATCATGAAGAATAAAAACATCACAAGGGCTTTAGGTGCCTGCTCCCCCCCCCCCTACTATGGGCTCAAGCTTCCTCTATAACAGTAATATCAATTCAAGGACTAGTGGGGATGCTAAAGATATCCGCTGCCAAGCTACCCTTCTCCTTCATGTTGCTTCAGGTGTGAGGAAGTCACCAATGCTGACACTCCTCGAGCATGCTCAGTTCATGCATGAATTCAGCTAGAATCATGCCACCAACTTCCTCGTACCTGAAGCAACATAAGGGGGAGGAGGTAGCAGACCTCTTCAGTTGGCTGGGTTTCATCATCCATGCCAGCCATTGTATGGGTGTGATCTTTAATGCAATGGTGGGGGAAGAAGGAAATGCATGTCCCTCCCCAAAAAATGGCTACTGGCATAACTCTTCCCCCCCTAATTATATAAATGCATGCAAAATTGTGCGTGCAGGTTACACAATAATGGCAGTTACCATATATACTTGAATATAAAGAGATATTTGGGCCAAAAAAAGGCCCAAAATGGGGGTCTCGGTTTATATTCAAGTGCTTCCCCACTCCTGGACATTGCAGGCCTCTTCTGCACCTATCTTAAGCCCTAGCGGTCAAGTGGTGAACTGGGATAGGAGCGATCCCTCCACCATCCTGTCCTGACCAGCTCTGAACCCTCTCGCCTCCCTCCTGGCTCCATCCAAGCATACCTGGTAGTCCAGAGGCAAGCCAGAGCTGGAGCAATCCTCCTACGCTCCTGCTCCTCGCAGCCTCCATTCAGAAAATAGCTGCCGCGAGTTCCAACAGTAACCTCCAAAAACCACAGCAGGTACAGTTTCACATAAAATATTGCATTTTTTTAACAGCATAACAATAATAAAATGTCCAAATATAAACAATTACAATAAGGTAAACTTGGAAATGGCAAATTTAAACCTAACAATAAGACCCCTTAGAATGGAATTTTTTTCCTTCTACTCTGAAGTGAAATTACCCACTCATGTTTTAAAGCCACTTTAAAGAATTACTGTTAACTGCCTCACCCTTCCCCCATAGGATAGGAACAAATAACTTTACAAACAGCTTTCTTACTTCTCCTCATTCTCCTTTTCCTCTTCTATGATGATTTCACTAATTAGTCCTCGTCACGTTCAAGTTTGGAAGAGGAAAACCAAATTGGTTTACAAAAGATTTAAGGTGGTATACATAAGTTTTCAAACTAAACCAATCTCAGTGAGTCCAGCTTCTTCCATCTGGGTCAGAAAGAGTGAATAGTTAATGATATCAAATGCTACACTTAAGCCAAACTGTACCACTAGAACATTTTTAAAACTATTAAGATGGCATACGATCTTATTAACCCTTTAATAATAATAATAATAATAATTTATTTTTATATACCGCCTCTCAGCATGCAACATAATAATATCATACATAATAAAATCAGAGTAACTAATACAAGCATTAAAACTAATGAATAAGAATAACATAATATCGACTAAAATAAGTAAAGATAAAAAGTGCATTATAACTACATGATAATATGAAAATCAATAATGTATATTATATTGTTTAAATAAATGGGTTTTAAGATCTTTTCAAAATTGATAGTAAGTAAGAAATGGAGAAACAAGAAGATTCAAACATGAACTCATTAATCCTGCTTGAAATGCTAAGGTCCTATCCAAAACTTTTTTGTAACGACATGCATTTGCGGAAGGAAAATAAAACCAACCAGATCTATGGATATTTTTCTTAAAAAATAAAAAAAACTAAAATGAGAAACAAGGTAAGCCGGGGCTAAGCCAAATAAAACTTTAAAACATCCAAATTTAAATAACACTCTAGCCTCAAACGGAAGCCAGTGAAGCTTTTGATAATATACACTGATATAATCGTGTTTTTTTCAAATTAAAAATCAAACGAATAACTGGCAGATGGTGAAAGAGCTGCTTTACATAACTTGATGTTGAACAAGAGCAACAGTGCCAAGTAACAGGCATTTGGAGATGCAGATCTCCCATAAGAGACATAGAAGACACATGTTGCTTCTGAGCAACAATGCCAAATAAAGGGTTAAACATTACTACCTAAGCTATTTTGGTGCTGTAGCCATTGTGGAAGCCCAACTGATGAGGGTGAAAGGAATTATGTTTATGGTCAAAACTCGATTTACCACTATTTGTCTCGTAGGTCAAAGCATTAGCATTTAGGAAGCTAACAGCTTGCTGGGCCATAACTATTTCTGAGAGTTTTCTAATACATGGAATATTAAAAAGATACAGTGATAACTATTCGAGGACAAAGTCAAAATTGGGTTTAAGAATTAACAGATTGCTGTTTCCATTTTAAAGGTACTATAATCTGATTCGGATTTGAGTTAATCAGGTCCAAGAGGATGTGTGCAAAAGGAATCCAGTGGTCTTAATTGGGGGTGGGGGAATATTAACTGTCACAGAGCCTGAATAGTTTATCAAACCAATGATCGTTCCCAAGATAAAATGGAATAATGTCGCAAAGGTAGCAAACAAGCTCTGAAAGAGACAACTAAACTCTGTGAATCCTACAGTGAAGGCAATGAAAGAGGGTGAAGCAGTGAGACTAAGTGGCTGCACTATGACAGCCCGAGACTTTGCTAACTGCTACTTTCTTAAACAGATTGGGTCAAGAGGGAGCCATGAGGCCTCTTAGGCGAGTTGGGAAAGGATGTTAAATAGCTGCAAATGAAGACTCATGGCACTAGATTCCTAGGTAACAAAAATAAACATTGAGCTATAGAAATAATGAAGAGTAGCAGTAGTAGTAGTAGTAGGAAATAAGACAAAGGATACAATATAGGGTTGACTGGGTATCATCACTGAAAGCAGGATTACACTCTAATACTATTAATCTATCATTAACAGCCATGGTGTTATACAGACTCAAGGGAAAAGGAAAGACTCCGTTTCAGTGCTCCATCTGCCTCTTCAAATAATAAATATTGCAAAGGCTAATGGAAAGGGCGGATCTCACCAGCCAATTACATTATGCTAATTTTTGTTACTATAACTCCTGAAGTGGCATTCACAGTTTAGGGAAGGAGGGAGATTTATATTCTCCCTTGTGAGCTATGCCTTTTTTCTAGCATTACACGTCAGTACCTATGCAAAATATCACACACTGCAAGTGACAGCTCATGTCTGCCATGCTCTGCTTAGAGGGCATGTCTGGGCATTACCTATGACTCCTCGTAACAAACTGTTTATTTAAGGAAATCCATGCGCTCAAGAACTTGTTTTTCCATGAAAGCTTATGTTTTGTTGTGCAGAGCCCAAGCAACGGCGAACCGTTTTGACACCTTTGCTCAACAGTCTTCATTCCTGATTTTTAAAAAAAAGGAACCTTAGAATCATTTTTTCCATTTCTTTAATTTACGGCCCATCTCACTTATGTCCTTTACTATGTGAACATAAGTTTGTAAAACACATTAACTCATGTTAAGTGCTCAGATAATATAATAAAGGGTTCCCACTTGAAATAAAGGAGCTCGTGTTAAATGGCACTAACATGTTAACACAGGTAAGTAAAAATCAACCTTATAGTATATCAAATAATTAAGGCCCTTTTTAACTAAGGTGCGCTAACCGGTTAACGCGCGCTAAACGCTAATGTATGCATGTTAGTCTATGGACGCGTTAGCGTTTAGGGTGCACTAAATTGATTAGCGAGCGCTAACCGGTTAGCGCACCTTAGTAAAAGAGGGGGTAAGACAAAACTTTTTTAAAATTTTATTAAAATTCATTATGCCACTTCACAAAACGATTTCTAGAATAAATGCAAGTTAAGATATGACATAACAGGAAAATTGTTACAACCAAGCAGAATACAGAAGCACCACAAGATCAAGAAAACCTGCTAGGGAGACACCAGATATAATGTTCCTCCAGAGCCAGCTCAATCTGACTGCTTGCCTTTGACAGTATTTAGCCTTTCAGCGCTATAGAAATGATAAATAGTAGTTATAGTATAAGAAAACAGAAGCAATAATTATTTCAGTGGCGGGACCACGTCTGTGGAATGTATTGCCAGAATATCTGAGATTGTGTAAAGATAGGATGTCTTTTAAAAAAACAATTGAAGACTTATTTATTTGTCAAAGTTTTTTATTAGCTGGGTAATGTTAGAACTATTTTTAAAGCTCTGTAAGAGAGCAAATTTTCATTAGTGTATGCTATTTTTAGCGGATTTGTTCAGGGTTGGTGGGGAGGAGTCTGGAGGTCATGTTTGTATGATCATTTGTACAATTTGTTCAGCAAAGGTACAAGTGCACTGATAATGCAATTTGATTTGAGCAGTGTTTTTGTTTTCGTAGATCATAAAGTACTATTAGAATGTCTGGATTCCGCGGCCACAAGAAGGGATAAAAGGGATCCAAGATGGCTGCGGTCCAACTCTGCTGAGTATCACATGTTGGTGAGCTCGCTACGACTAACATTTCCTGCTAACTTTACCTTATCAACAATGCCCAAAAGGAGAGGAAAAAGTTTAGGTAGGGGTTCGCGGAACTCTGGTGCTTCTGGTTCGGGGACCATAGAGGAGCTCTTTCGGCGCATGCAAGGAGCCCTTCAACAGCTGGTGACTCGCCCGCTAGAGACAACCCGGATGGGCAAGATGGAGGCGATCTCTTTGGGCTTTGAAACTACCTTGAGTCCCAACATGAGGGCGCCACCCCCACATCCTCAAGTTACCAGCTCCCCGCGGGCGGGGAGTCTTCAGAGGAGGAAACTCACTCTGCCCTGGAGGCCAGAGACAACGCTGAGGGGAGCTTGGAGCCGGACTCTCTGCAATCTCAGGAGAGCCTGGGCACAGAAACTGAGGAATCATCAGCGTCTAGGGATGGTTGAATCCAGGAAAGTGATCGAGGGAGAAAATCGACCGGTGAAGGAAATAAACGTTTACAGTTGTCTTCAGTACAGAAGCCCTGAGAGGTAACACTTGACTCTATCTGAGATCTGGTAGCTAGTCTACCTAATTTAATAAATCTCCAATTTCAACAACTAGAAGAGAAAATAAAAATTCATTCCACTGATATTCAAAATTTGAAACAGGAAGTAAAAGAATTTAACAAAGGAATTTGGAAATATTAATCAGGAGATAAGAAAGACTAAACAAGTTCAAGAAACTTTAATTAAAGATAACACTAATCTTAGAAGGAAGTTTGAATTTTTGGAAAAATTTTCTCGGAGTAACAATTTAAGATTGGTGAATTTCCCTAGGGTTCAGATAGTAACTTCAGGGAAATGTTGAAGAAATATATGTTAGAAATTTTCGGAATATCAGAAGAGATGATACCTCCATTTACTCTAGTTTATTATCTCCCTAACAATCAACAGAAACAAAAACAGCAAGAAATTATACAGGAAATTATACAGGAAAATGTATTTAACCTATTGGAAATGTCCAATAAGGAAATGATTACACCTATAATTTTATTATTAACAGTTTCTTTGGCGCCAGATAAAAATTGGCTAGTAAGACTTTTCTTCAAAAATAAACAGAAACAATTTCTTGGAATGAAAATACAAATGTATCCAGACTTGACTAGAGATAACCAGAGGCGTCGTAGAGAATTTTTACTTTTAAAACCTGGAGTCTTAGCCTTAGGGACGACGTTTTATCTCCGTCACCCATGCAAATGTGTGGAGGAGCATAATCGAAAGGGACGTCTAAGTCCATTTTCGTTTAAGTCACAAGTCGTCCAAAGTAAAAAACAGCCTAGGACACTTTTTCGAAAAATACGTCCAAAATTTTTTTACTTTCGAAAATTGTCTAAGTATACGTCCAGCCGATCTGATCGTCCAAGTCGCTAAATCATCCATCTTTATACCACATTTTCATCCAACTTTTCGTCCAAGTCAAAAATGCCTAGAACAAGCCCTGTTGGATGTGGGAGGAGTCTGCAAAGTGAAGGACTGAACACCCAGATATGGCACCTAAATAGTGGGGTACCTTACAGGGCACTGCTATGAACTTTACAAAAAAGGTGCCATGTCTTCTCCTCAATACAGCTCCCTTATGGGTCATGGTGAGCCCCCCAAACCACCTCCAGAATCCCCTAGACCCACTTATCTACCACTCTAATAGCCCTTATGGCTGCAGGAGCCACTTATATGCCAGTACAAAAGGGTTTTGGGGGTGTATAGGGGAGTGCACATGTTTAAGTATCAATGCAGTGATTACAGGGGCTTATGGGCATGGGTCCTCCTCTTCATGAGTCCCTAACCCACTCCCAAGACGGCTTAAGCCGCCTCTGTGCTGGACGACTAGGTTTTCCTATGCCAGGTTGCCAGGTGATGATGGTCTGGAGGCTGAATGTTAAAGGTGGAATTAATATTTTTATGGGGGTGGGAAGGGTCGGTGATCACTGGGGAAGTGTGTGGGAGTCTGTTTTATGTGTTTGCAGTGCTTATCTGGTGACTTGAGGTGGGATTTTGTGACTTAGACCATGTTTTACATGGTCTAAGTCACAACGTCCAAGTTCCGTCGATCGTGATCTGTATAACTTTCGGTTATACATGCTGTACGACTAAGTCTAAGCTGGCCCACGTCCCGACCAACTCCCGTCCTTGACACTCCTCCTGACATGCCCCATTTAGCTATGGTCGTTTAGTGGCACTATGAAGGCCTAGGTCGTTTAGAAATACGTCCAAAACTCATTTTTATTATCGGCATTTGGACATATTTGGACAATGTTCGTCCAAGTGCCGACTTAGGCCGGTTTTTGGACATTTTTCTCTTTCGATTATGAGCCCCATAGTGTATTCTTCACAGAAATATGTTTTCTTTGAACCTGTCCAGTTGACAACTTTTCTATCGTTATCATGCCTGGAAAAAGAAAACCATAAGAGCTAAGCCCTAGATAGATTATTTATGGGGCATCCTTGCTCAGCATAATTGGTAGTGCTATACTTCTTTATACATTGCCTGTTAATCTCACGTTAGGTTATCTCAATTAGGACTTGAGCTGAAATTTAAGCATATTTGTTTTTTGGATATATGTTTCTTAAACTGATACAATAAGTTATTGGCTTGGATTTTGCTTTCTATAAAAGTTTATGCTTGATATGTATTTCTAAAATGATAAATTAATAATAATAATAATAAAAAAGAATGTCTGGATGCCATTGGTATTCAAGACAAAGTCTTTGATTGGTTTCGAGGTTTCTTATCTTCACTGCCGAAACACGTGTCGGATCTTGACTGTGAATAAAGATATTGGACACCATAGGTCACTTCTTTTGTTTTCCTTTCTCCTTTTTTAACTACATTATTATTATTATTTTTTTTCTTATTCTTTATTCATTTTTGACATCAAATACATAGTGCAAATATATGAACAATCAAGTAATATAACATACTGCACTCTATTCCAACAAATAATATAAAGTTGTTTAACCCTCCTCCGCCCCTCCTGAATGTGTATAACAATCTTTCATGAATCAAAGGGAAATAATGTTAATAATAATATTAATGTCACATTCATAACTTAGCATAATTTGTTATTTTTTTCTTGTTACCGCCTACATGATCCTGTTCCGGTGTAAGTGGGACCCAGTAGATGACGTACCACGCCCCCCTGAACTCTTTGGGCCCAAGGCTTGTGCCTACTTGGCCTACCCTTTAATCCGGCCCTAACCAAAGCTACTAATATTACGTATTAGCAATAGAGACTATGTATGGAATATACCTTTAATGTACTGACTATAAGAATAATTACTTATAGTCAGTCCTTCTAGCCTGGACTAATATATTACATGAAGGAGTGTGTTGCATGAGTGGATTTACTGTGCCTTCTGGCCTTCCAGCATGCTTGCCCCTGCCCTGACCCCACAAACAGTTCTAAAACTACTTTAAGTAACCCACCAGATGTTCACCTGCAAACAAGGATTACAATATTAATATTTATTAATGGAGTGTTTGGTACTCTGGTTGAAAGCCTTTTCCTGATCCATAATTAAAATACAGTATTTCTCTAAAGGAGAGGATAGCAGGGAAGCAAGTATTTTGCAGGTTGACGGGAAAAAAATGCCTGGGCTGCGAATGTTATTTAGCTTAATTTGTAGATAACAGCTGAACCTTTTTCACATGTAATTGAAGACTCCAGCCATGTTTGATCATCTCAGCTGAGAGTAGAAAAATTTATGATATCTAATCTTTAGTCCCCTAGGAACATGGCCTGCACAAATCAGCACAAAATTTGGTTGTCTTAAATCTGCTTGGAGGCATGTAGCATTTTACTACACCATTTCCCAATTTCACCAACCCCATTTCCTAGTCTATGCACTAGCAACCTGTGGTCTTTATGTTCATATTAAAAGATATTTTTTTAAGCATCAAATCTCTTTTAAAAAAAATTCACACATCTGTATGCATGACCACCCCTGATGTTGAACAATCTGATACCAATTGGTAAGAAGACTGTCTCTGGCAGCTTTTGAATAGGACAGATATGGCAGGAAGAATTATCAGAATCATTCCTACTAATCAAGGCTAGGTATACTGAGAGATAAAGCACAAGCAGCTACTTTCTGAGATCACACAGAGAATCAAAGATTTGGCCTAATGAGTTTCAATTGACTGTTTTAACTACAAGGCCACAATTTGAAAAATATGTCTAATTTCAGAAGGCCATCTGAAAACTGACTTTTTAAAATATGGTTACTTAAGGTTTAACCAGTCCAACCCCCCAAAAAAGCAATCATGGTTAGTTGACTACAGTCAGAGCTGACCCCTGAAGAAGCCGAAACTGGACGAAACAGGTCCCGTCAGGCCAGCTGTTCAAGCTTTAAATAAAGCGACAAGATAAAAGATAAGTGTCGCGTTTATATACAACTTTTTAAATAAGTTGGGAGAGTGTGGTTCACTTTTATATTGCACTTTGATATTGCACATTAAATATATACAGCCCGATTAAAGAAAACTGCTATACCTGCCATCAGCTGGACTGATATATTTATCAACCAGCGCAGGAATCTGAGGGCTGTTTATTTAAAGTGATTTTACACACCTATGAGACAATCGATTTACAAGTCCGTTTTCTGGTTCATTGTTTATATTTTTGGGACTTCTTTTGCCATTCCTGTTCAAGTAGTGCAATACTTAAGGTTTAACCAGTCCAACCCAAAAACAGCAGAACCATGACAAAGTGCCATTTTAGTCCTTTAATATTAAAAGGGCCAGTGATACCAATCTAGCATATTTTATCTTTATTGGAAGCTTCTATACCGCTACTAATGACTGGGGAGACAATTCAGAGTGCTTTTGACTGCTAGACATCGTAAAACCCTGTTAAAGACTCAACTGCTTTTATTTAAAAAAAACTTTAAAAACCCCAAAACACCCCTCCTTTTGTAGTTTTCCTTGATTGTCTCATTTGCCTTTAATTATTGTATTTCCATCCCCACACTCCATTTTGGTCCTGTTTGTCCTGTAAGTCATGTATTTAGTATATGAATTTTTGTTATAAACTGTTTTTAGAATTGTGCATCGGCTTGAATATATGATTAGGCGATCAATCAAATTTTAAATAAACTTGAAACATCTGTAATGGATTTTAAATACAGATTCAGATGGATTCCACTGTAATTTGTTGTCGGCCTCCTAGCTGCTTGCCTAGGGTATCATGTTTGCATTTGTATTATTACACTACTATTATATGTATGCTATGTTTACACAAGAATACAGTTAAACATTCTAACTAAGTATGCTATATTTACACCCTCCTAAATAGGTTAACCATTACAACTAAGTAATCCATATTTACATGCATCCTAAATAGCTCTAGCAATGTGTATTATATTTGTCCTATTTAGTCTCATCCTAGTCACCCTGTTCCTAACTTCTTTTAGTTCCGTTTGCTATATTCACCATATCTTAAACATTTCTAGAATGATCTACTTTGTGCATAGATGTCATGTCCTATTCTTCTAGTAGGAGGGGGGAGCATGCTATTTTCCTCTATGTTGCTTCCTCCCTCTGTTGGCTGAACAATTAACGCATTACTCACAATAGTGCAAATTAACATGTTAATTGTTTAACTAGCATTAAAAATAGTAACGCAATTAATGCTGGTGTTGGCGGGATGTCCTTCCCTTCTTTTCCCCCCCGGTCTGAAGTCCCCTTCTCACCTTTTAAAGTTCAAGGGGATTGCAGGCACGGCAGTGATTCATAAGCGGTGCCCACAGCTTCCTTGGCATTCTTCCTCTGCCTCCCCTATGATGCTATTTCCCATTTCCAGTTGAGCGTGCCAAGGCAGAGGAAGAGCACCGAGGAAGACTTGGGCACTGCTTGAGAATAGCTGTCATACTGTCAATCCCCTTGAATTTCAAAAGGTGGAGGCTTTAGACTGAGGGAGAAAGGAAGGACATCCCACCCTTGGAGGCCCCTGGAACTGCCTTGTTTGATACCCCCCCCCCCCCCCAATGCTTCTGGTTTTAAACAGAGAAATGCTGGATGGGAGGGCATTTTGTGGACCTAGGGGTTGTAGTCGAAGGGAGGAAGGGAGATATGCTGGATGAAAGGGCAGTGGGGAAGAGAAAGGGAGAGATGGTTGACCCACGGGTGATGGGAAAGAAGCGAAAGAGAAATGGAAGGGCATTTGATGGGTGGGGAAATTGGGGAGGGGAAGAGAGAAGAGGAACTGGATGGAGTCCTCCTTAATATCTGTCCTGGGCCCCAGCAAGTCTAATAACAGCCCTGCCTAAGAGTCCTGCCCCCTCTGCCACCCCCCCCCTCCACACACACATACCTTCCATTGCCTCAAGTATAAAATTTTATTCTAATTCCTCTGGGAACAGGAAAATAACTAGTGTACCTGAATGTAGATTGCCTATAGCTGCTACTGAGAAAAAAAAAAAAAATCCAAAATATATATCTGATGCAAGCTAAATCCAAATAAATATATTCATAAAAGCCATATTTTGGCACTTAATTGGCACATCTCTACATTCAAGCTTATAGAATTGCCTTTTACATGCCTGAAGGAATAATGTTTTTAAGGAAACTGGAATCAGAGTTATTGCTTGGATGTTTAGGATCAATTAAAAAAATGTAAACAACTATCTGTACATGCTAAATTTATTTCAGTTCTTTTACATTTGGATCATACAACAGATCATGAGAAATTGGAAAAATTGGGATAGATTGAATTATAGCTTTTGGTGGAACTCCCTATGTCATATATTTAAAATGGAAAGAGTAATTGCCATGCAGCAGGGGAATTTTAGGAAATTTCAGGATATTTGGGAACCATTAACAAAATATTGTAATGAATGAATATCATTTATCCCCCTTAAATATGCACATCCAAGGTGCGGGGAGAAGGGTGTGTGTGTGTGGGGGGGTATTTTGGTTTTCTTATAAGTGCAAATAATGTGGAGAGGGGAGGGTTATTATATGTCTTCTTATGTTTGATGAAAGTCATTGTATATGGGGGAGGGAGGGTTATGGGATCTGAATTACATTTTAATAGGATATTAAGTGATATATTTAAATATAAATTGATGTTATATGCTGTTGCACTTATTGTAAGTTTTAAAAATGAATAAAGAATATTTTTAAAAAAAAATTAATCAATGTACAAACCTAATATTTTACTATTTGACCAAATACGAATAATGGCCATTGAGCTTTAACTTAACATAAATGATAAAAAAAACCCAATATAAAATCAAAGAACAAGTGTTTATTTCAGTAGGATTTAGTACACTAGATCCCAGGATCATTGTATTTAAATTGCTATTTGGATGAATACAAATAATGTATTTGGGGAATTATTTGGGGCTGTATCAAATGGAATCCAAATATTCTGTACAGTGTTAACACGATATGCTAAAATGTTTCAGCAAGTAAATAAATACAGTTATAGAAAACTGCAAATTATATCATGTGATAAGGAGGCCTCATTGCTTTAACTCAAAGACCCCACACAATATGTTTTTGAGTTTGTCTATTACACTGTAAACTTCTGAATTTTATGGCTTATTGTTATATCTTTCCTATTATTATTGGCGTTCCTTTTTATATGTTCTGTTTAGATTTTGTAAAGCCGCTTTGACCTTTTGCATTAAGCGGGATATCAAATAAACACAAACATAAAAGCAAAGGTCATCTAGTCTGTATGTCTGTATAACACTGCATATAGCTGGTAGCCCAAAAACAAGCTACAATATGTGTAATAATTCTGATAAAACAGGGTTTTTATAACTCTTTTGTAAGGTCCTGTGGTAATTCCTGATTCATATGTTGGCCCAGTGGCAAGAGGGCAGAGAGAGGATTTATGCTTGTCCAGTACCCATGACTGTTCCTTGCTAACAGGAGCACCTGTCTTCAGTTACTAAAGAGCTCCATGTTCCCTCATTGTCACTTAGAGATTACAAACTCTGGTTTAGCAAGATGAGAAGGACCAGCTAAATATCCTTCCATACATTTAGAATGAGATAACAGCAAGAACAGGCAAAAAAAAAAAGACTCTATGCACCCTTTATCAAGGTTTGCCTGCTCAGCGACACTGGAATCATTTCACAAGGGGTTTGGACTTTCCATGCCTCCATTTTCTAGGGGAGTGCTAGCAGTGTAGGGAGATGCAAAACAGCTAATAAATTAATCTGTCTGAAGAAGCCTCAAGTACTTGAAATGAGAAAGATATCCTTATTAGATTTCTTTTTTTTTTTTTTTTTTTGGCATTTCCTTTAACAGAAACTCGTGGAGGGGCATAATCAAAAAAACCATCCAACCTTTTGACTTCCCTGGGCCGCATTGTTCGAAAAAAAATGTTTCTGGGGCCGCACAAAAGTGCAAATGCTGCAGCAAGACAGAGGAGGGAGCTGGCAAGACGGTAAACAGCCAGGGGCAGCAGAGGAAAACACTGCATCGCCCTCGACCAGGGCCGCACAAAATACTTCACTGGGCCGCATGCTGCCCTCGGGCCACAGGTTGGACACCCCTGCCCTAAGGCCTTAAACGTTGAAAGCAGAAGCAGGGAAAATGTCCATAACCAAAAAAAAGTCCTTTTTTTGATAATGGCCTGCCTCTACATTCAGCTGTTTAAACGCCCAGACCACCACTACGTCTACACTTATCCTCCCACTACGTCTACAGTTATACCCCATAATGAACCAAAAAAACACCTAAGCCCCAAACATCCAACACAAGGGCTTTTAGGCGAAGGAGGAGCCAGTCCTTCACCTAAAAGCTGGATTCTGTAACCAGTGTCTGTCAAACACAACACCGGTTACAGAATCCCCCCCCCCCCACACACACACATCTTAAAACGATCCGGGCAGGAGGGAGCCCAAGCCCTCCTGGCCCGTGGCACCCCAAACCCCCCGACTATGTTCATGGCAAGAGGGAGCCCAAGCCCTCTTGTCCAGCGGCACCCCACGATTACATTCGGGGCAAGAGGGAGCCCAAGCCCTCTTGCCCCGCAGCACTGATGACGCCCCCGACGATATCGGGGCAAGAGGGAGCCCAAGCCCTCTTGCCCCGCGGCACCGACGACCCCCCCGACGATATCGGGGCATCTCTCCTGCCGCGGGTCGCGGCAGTTCAGGTAGAGGAGTGATGGCATCGGGGTAGAGGAGATGAGGCATCTCTCCTGCCACGATCATTGCTGTAGGGAGTAGGCAGGTTTCTGGGGCCGCTGAGCTGATGGCAGCAGCTACCATCAGCTCAGCGGCCCCTTTTTCGGCACTTAGACTTGGTTTGACTTTGTCTAAGTCAGAAAGGTATAAGTGCCGACTAGGCAATCTGTCTAAGGTTTTGGTTATACCTGCTGCATGCCTAGGTGTAGGTCGGCCCACCTCCCACCCACCGCCCGTCCTTTCCCCTCCTCTAAACAGAAACAGAAACATGCCTCTTTTCTCTCTGTGCATTTAGAGGCAGGGGAAAGGCCTAAGCTGGGTTTAGATACGTCTAAAAACCAGCTTTGGTTATGGGTACGATCAGGCTTTTTGATCGTCCAAGTAGCCATTTAGGACACTTTTTAGACATTTGTTTTTTTTATTATGAACCCCATAGTATTTACCTGGGATCCTACAAAAAAAAAAAAAAAAACCAACCTACCAAAAGATTGAGAACAATCCAAAACACAGCTATATGACTGATATTTGACCTGAAAAAAAATCCAACCACATCACTCCATATTTCAAAAAAACTGCTCTGGCTACCAGTAGAGGCCAGAATAATTTTCAAATTCTGTTATCTGTGCTTCAAAACACTATTCGGTACTGCACCCACATACCTTCTGAAATACTTTGTTCTCCAAAACAAACTCTCACCCAGAAAACTATTATTCGCCTTTCCAAATCCTAAAGGATGCCAATTCAAAAGATTCCTCGACAAGACACTTTCCTTCCAAGTAGGAAGGTGGAACAATACTCTAAGTGATTTATTCCTTAACTCATCATCATTCTAATCATTCAGATCACTGAAAACCCATTTGTTGGATAAATTTGTTTAAACTTCCTCAAACGATTTCCTCTACGTCTACTTGCATGCTCCTGCCTTCTGATATATATATCTAATATAATAAAATGGTAGGACGCGCATGCGCACTAAAAAAATCGTGTTCCCTGAGCTGTCGCGTTTTTTTTTAGTGCGCATGCGCGGGTTGTACGTCACCAATGTTCCTCCTCCACCATGCAACGCAAGCCATGTCCGCCGCCGGCCTCGAGCTACTGGGGGCCGGCGGCACGAGCCGCCCGGCCGGTGCTGAGGCCCCGCCTCCCGCTTTCGCCCTACACGGCGACGCCAGACCCGGACCTACAAAACGCTGAGGCCCATCTTCCGACCTACACGGCGCCGCCAGATCCGGCACCACAAAACGGCCCTCACATCCGCGAACATGCTTGCCATGGAAACAGAGGGGATCAGGAGCTAAACATTGATTTTAAAAAATAAACAAACAACAGTGCACAACGACAGAGATACACAGACACTCACAGAAGGACAGGGGGCTAAAGAGACAGATTTAAAAAAATAACAAAACACTAAGGAGAAAGAGAGACACAGGTAAGGAATGCTGCTGGGCAGGGGGAGCAGGGAAGAGGGTCAGGTGGAGAAAAGAAGGAGTGCTGCTGGACAGACAGAGCAGGGAAGAGGAGCAGGGAAGAGGAACAGGGGAGCAGGGAAGAGGAACGGGGGAGCAGGTAAGAAGTGCTGCTGGACAGGGGGAGCAGGGAATAATGACTGCTGAGCAGGGAAGAAGCTGGACAGGGGGAGCAGGGAAGAGGGACAGGGGGAGCAGGTAAGGAGTGCTGCTGGACAGGGGTAGGTAAAAGGAAGGGAGAAGGCCTACTGCTGGACAGGTGGAACAGGTAAGGGGTGATGGTTGACAGCCGAGGAAAGAGAGAGACAGAAAGCGGTCAAGAGGAGAGAGAGAAAAAGAAATAAAGACACACACATCTATTTTAGCACCCGTTGATGTAACGGGCTTAAATACTAGTATATATATATATATATATAATTATGTTACACGCCTATTTGTTTACTCCTACTTCATGCTCTTGATGTAACTTCGCTGTATTCCTGTGGGGGCAGGGACTTGTGGGTCTCTGTCTCATTATGTGAAGCGCTGGAGTTATTCTCCCTTCGCTGCCTCTTTCACATTGAGGGTACTCCATTACTAAATTATATTAGATTTTAGAGTATTCACGCTATTTAGCGTGTGTTCACTGTTGGTTTGGTCATTAAGTCGCCACTCTCTGAACCGTGTGATCTATACTTCCTCTTGGTAGATTTCTTTCTAAGTTTCTCGGGCATATTTTTGGAGTACTTATATTTGGTTCATTGCTGAAAAGCATTTTTTCCCACATTTCATATCTCCAGCTTGAGTGCTTCCATGCCCACTCGATCCGGTTGCACCTTTGGATGTCAGTCATCAGTGGCTTGTTGCATGCTTTGCAGCCCCACAGACCAAACTGCAGGCACCGGTGATAAATTGTTGATGAGCTGACACTGACATGACACTCGTCTGACCACTCACGCAGTAGCTGAGGTAAGGTCAACTTGCAATTGGTCAATGAAATGCATCAAAGTGCATGTTGATGCACATGGATGGCCTCACTGAGGCTTATCTACCTCTGAAACCGTCATTTTCTTTATTTTGTACAATCTTTACTACTGTGCTGTGACTGCAGCTGACTTTGCTGACAATCTGGCAGCATGAAAATCCTCGCTCATCACAGACACACAAACATGTTCCTCCAGTGTCAGGTTCTGAGTCTTGTTCATAGCTGATACTCTTAAAACTCATGACCAGTTCTTCTCAAACTCCTGGTGGTCCCGAGGTCCTCCCTGGACTTCTCATTCTCCCGGGTCCTCCCTGGACTCCATCTCTCCAGGTCTTTTGAGTCCTTCCTCCAACCCTGTATTGGTCCTCTCCATCTTCAGCAGCCTCTGGTGCCATTACCGGTCATTCCACCGGTTGCCATCATCCCAGCTGGTCCCTCCACCAGACGCTCCTTAGATCTTGGCCAATGCTCCCAGAGTCTCTCAGGCTGACAGCTCTCGGTGCCATCACCGGTCTCTCCGGTGGTCATCACTGACCCCACTAATCCCACTGCCAATCAGCCATCTGACTCCCTCAGCCTTGGACTCTGTCAGCTCTTCCAGCTGCCTATTGTGGGGCCACCACCAGTCCCTCACAACTTGGCTTCTTTGGTCCCCACCCTCCTGGATCATTCTTCACCAGTCCCTCCTCCAGTCATCAAGCCTGAGTTCTTTCCTTGACTCGAGGCCCTACCAGACCCTCTGGCTACTTTTAGCTCTTTCCTGCTGGTGTATAGGTTCCCATGGACCCTCCCACTACTGGGTTTCACTCCAGGGCCAGATCTTTCCCAGATCTCTCCACCCACCAACAGACTTTCTACTACTGCACCAGTCCCCACTTGCAGGACTGGTCAATCTGACAACCCTACTCTACTGCACTGGGCTCCCTATCAGCACCAGTCAGTAGTGGCTTTCAGGGCTTACCGGAGTCCTTCCTGCCTTCCTTCCTTGGATCTGTTCTTTTCAGCATCACAATCTACTCAGAGTGAGTGGACAGCTCCCAGCAGCATTTGCAGCTCTTATGCAAATTAGCTATCCTCTCAGGGTCTCTCAAAGACCTCCACTGCTCGGGCGCCCTTCGCTGGCCAGTGACAGGTACTCCACTCTGTCACAAAGTGAATGAAACCCAAAAAGCCTGTGCTTTTTATAGCTGCCCATTGCCTAGATGTCTGGACTGTGATTGAATGATGAAAGCAGCCTCCTGATTGGTCAGAAATAATGCAGCTGATTGGACAGTCTCGATCCAGTTTTGAAGCATGATCTGTAAAAGTTATAGGAGCTATGTTCCAATATCAACAAAATTGTAAATTTAGAAACAAATGATCTTAAAAGGTTGATTATAATAGCCAAATGTATCGCTTATAATGTGGTACACAGACAAATCTATTGAGTCAACAAAGAAATTAAAATTAAAGGTCAGATAATTGAAAGAATGCAAACTTCATAATCTCTTATTCAAAAAACAGAAAAAATTGATAGTTGTTGCCAAAAACTGACTTTATTAACAATCTAGATGAAATACGGTCGTTTTTTTGGCGACAACTATCAATTTTTGGCCTCATGCATTTGGATAATTTTATTCATTCTAAACCATAACTAGAAATGGGCACTAAGGGCTCCTTTTACGAAGGTGCACTAAGCGTTTTAGCGTACGCACCGGATTAGTACGCGCTATAGAGCGCGCTAGCTGAAAATCTACCGACTGCTCAAAAGGAGGCGGTAGCGGCTAGCGCGCGCTATTCTGTACGTTAAGACCCTAGCGCGGCTTTGTAAAAGGAGCCCTAAGCTCTGTGGGTGTGTAAAAATGACCGATATACAAGTGGATGGAAAGCCAGTACGAATGCCACTGTCCTCATACCATACAGGTTGGAGGGGACGGGGGAAGAGGAGTCGGGAGCAGAGGGACAGAAACACTTGCCTGTCCCAGGCACTGGTTACAGATCTGTGTCCTTTTTTACATACACATATCTCGTACATACTGTATATAATTATTGGTACTGCATGCAGAGCACCGCACTCATCAATCATAGATACAGAAATGCTAGAGTGGTTTCAGTTATCGCTTGTTGTTCTAGCTACAGGCCTCCTCCCACCACTATGAGACGGCTTTAGATTACATTCCATACTAGTTTGTTTGATGAGGTCACAGAACTCATTTCTAACACTTAACTAGTTAATAGATTCATCTTGCATCTCAAAAACTCACAAATTAACCCTAGCGGGTGACTAGTGCCCTAAATGTGGAAAAACACAGGCGTCATTGAACCAGGGTTATAGGTGCTACCTTAGTGTATTTGTATTTATTTATTTTTACCCCGCCTTTCCCATGGTGGGTCCCAATAGAGTACATACACAAACAGAATCACATACAACAAATCGAACATGAATAAAACATAATAGTGATAATGTAAAGCCTCCTAAAATTACAAAGAGGCTACCAGCGCTTCGCATCAAAAAGCTATAAATCAAGTCCTATATTTCATCTTACAGAAGAGGTGATTCTTCAGCATTTTCTTAAAACTACTCAAACATGTTTGCTGTCGTAAATATCCCAGAAGCTTATTCCACTCCAGAGGACCCAAGCATTAAAAAAATGGGTGTTTGAGCACCCCAATATTGTAAAGATGTCTTCCAAAGAGGCATACTTTATGATGGCTTTAGCACCTATGACCAGGATTAATCCCAAGTGTAAACTTGTTTAAAATTAAGACCACAGGATCAGCTGTACCCAAAACGTAGGCAAAGATTTTAAAATGTCAAATGACCAGTAATGACTATTTTGTTTGTTTGTTTGTTTGACTGAGATCTAGGGTGGCAATGCAGTCTTATATTTACACCCTAGATCTTAGAGTACAGAGCAGTGAAACTTGGATGTTCAGAAAACCAGCACTTCCCTCCACCTTCACTAGAGTGATCACGAGCTCATCTTGGAATGCTTTCTGGCAGACGTTCAACTCAGATATCACTGCACTTGTACACTCTGCATTACACAGATATGTGCTCAGTGATGTAACAGAGCCTCCTAGTCATCCAGGGTGTACATTTCCCATTGAAGCCTGACAGTTCACAAGGAAAAAACACAGTTCTCTAATCTGCACAAAGAAGAAAACATTTCTGCTCTAACGTTTTCACGATCATGAGCTATTTATTAGTCGTGGTAAATCCATTTTTCAAGATCCTCTGAAGATGCTATAAATCCCCCTTTTTCTCTTTCCCAAATCACTACTCCATGTGCCTGATTTCTATATTTTTGGCTCCATCCTAATGGCTTTGTACCCTGTCCCCCTCTACCCTCTCCCTCACCTTATGCCTCTCCATCCATTCACACTATGTTTTCCTGATTTATTATTCCCTTGAATTTAACTCCTTTCTCCTTTATGCCCCTCTCTTTTTTTCAATCAATCACCTCCCCCCCCCACAAAAAAGTGTCAGTACTCAGATGAAAGGTCATCCTTCAGTAGAAAAGTGGAAGGAAAGCACCAGGGCATCTGCCCAGTACTCTGTACCCCCCACCCCCTAACAGTACTCCATCCCCTAAAATCAGTAACATAATACTCCTCTTTCCATCCTCAAGGGAAACAGGAACAGCGCTTGTACCTCCTCCATGATATGGGTAAGGCACCAGGGAGGTTGGAGACAGAGGACCCAATGCACAAAGCTCCAGCAACCCAGTAAAAATCAGGTAGGGAGCGATGCTATTTATGCTGAGCAGCTCAATAAAAAGGGGAGAAACTATGCCTGGAGCCTGTGCAGAAGAGCAATTCAGTAGAGACAGCTTTTCTGCGCAGACCCAGTACAGCTCCCAATCACCAGAACTCACAAGCAGTTTTTTGTTTGTGACTTACTTAGGATCAAACCCACACAATTGGGCTGTTGAGTTCACGCTTGCTGTCTAATTCCAGCTCTGGAGAATACACTTTAAAATCTGACGTATTGTAATCACATAATAGAAAATAAAATTATTTTTTCTACCTTTTGTTGTCTGGTCATTTTATTATTCAAATCATGTTGGTCTCAGGCTCTGGTTTCTGTTTATTAACTCGCTTGCCAGGGTCTTCTGTCCATTTGACTTTTTCTTCTTTCTCTATGCTCAACATCCATCTTCCATCTCTGTACCTTACCTTCCACTGCATTATTTATCATTTCTGTTTCTTTCCCACTGTCTACCATCCCTCCCTCTCTCTCCCTGCCTTGTGCCCTGGGTCAAATCTTTTTGTTCCCCTCCATGCAGCATTTCTCCCTTCCTCCCCTCTATTATCATGTGCAACATTTCTTTCTCTCTCCCCATACCATCTCTCCCCCTGCCTGCCTCCCTCCTTCCCTCAGGCCCACCTTTCTCTTCTCAACAGTTCTCCTTTCAAAGTATACTTGTTTAGGTCTTTAAATGCAATCAGTGGTTTAGAACAGGAAGTGGGCCTCTTTCAGTTGAAAGCAAGATTTTGAATGAAGAGGCATAGCATGAAGGTGAAAGAATAGACTCAGGAGTAATCTAAGAAAAAAGGTTGTTCTTGGAAAGGTGATGGATGTGCAGAATAGCCTCATACTGGAGGTAGTGAAGATGAAGGTGGCATCTGAATTCCAGAAACCAGGGCCTACTTGTGCATTCTTTTCTGGCAGAACCTATGTAACTTGCTTCACAAATGGGTGAGCAAGACTGTACCACTCATTGTCTGAGGCACCTTAAAACCTGAATCTGCTTCATTAATCTTGTTAAGTATTGGAGATACGGGCTCATGCCTGTTTCTATCGCATTGCAGTAATTTTTAATGTTTAAAAACCTTAGTATCATTTTACAGTATATATGCTAAATGAATTAAGATGCTGTCCTAAATGATAAGCTGTAATTTTTTAATTCCACATTCTGAGCTTCTATCCATTCTCATATCTTGGCTTTTGCTCCTCTGCCTCCCTAAATCACTTTTTCCCAGTATATTTATGTGTTAGTTTTCTGTTATTTTTAAAATTTGTTATGCCACATTTTCAATTTAGGGGAGCAGAGAAAGGTCCTAACACAGGACCTAGTATCCTGCAGTTTCTCTACATGACGATAAATGTTTATTGAACAAACAGGGCCCCCCCTTCCCTTAGGATCAGAAGGGGTCCCACCTAGAAAGCTTCAAGAGACTTTAGAGGAAGTACATATATAGATTTCCATTATAGAAGGGGTGTCTAACTGTTTTCTTTTTTTTATAACTGTGGCCCACATGATCAGAAAATTTATAGGAATATTTCACCCCGTTTTTTTAAACCAATTTATAAACCACCTATCTACAATTTAAGGTGGTTAACAAAAGAAAAACATAATATGCAAATTGAAATCTACAAAAAGAGGTAAAAATGGGGGAAGAATGCAACACAAAAATAATCTGGATAAGTACCTTTGACAAACTAATACAAACAAGACTTACCGTAGTAGAGAATTCATAAACTGTTCAGTTTATTGAAGACCATGAAAAGTTGTGATCTCAACTAAACAGTTGTGGAAAGCTCTCTAAACAAGAAGTCCTTTAGCTGTTTACCAAAGAAGGCTGGATCAAAGTTCAGTTCTAACTCATGAGGCAACAAATTGCATAAAACTGGACCAGCAACCTGAAAATTAAAGACCAGTACTGCTTTAATCTGAACTCTTGACAAGATGGAACTGATTTAAAAAATCCAAATGGGAGTAGCAAAGAGATCTACATGGACAATAAGGTCCTTGCAAGAATGCAACAAGAAGAGGAGCATAGTAAATGATGCCAGATAAAGACCTGCACAATCCATCCACTCTGTTCAACATAGTGGAATACTATACATATATTTGATCCTAATCTGACTTTGTCATTTTTAGGACACAGACAGTAGAGGTTGCCTAGCACTAACCTTACTTACAAACTATTGAATTTGCCTTCTAAGCCACTCTCCTGATCATCACAACACATCAAGTGCCATGAGGTCATTTACACTTTGTTTTGAATTCAATATACTCTGAGAAAAGGTATATCCTGATCTTACGCCTAAGCCTACCACCCTGCAAACTCAATTCATGTCCTCTAGTTTTACAAGTCTTCCCTGTCCTCTAGTTTTACAAGTCTTCTCTATTCATGTCTTCTAGTTCTTTCCAAGTCTTCCCTATCTCTCAAAAACATGTTTGCATATTAATACCTTTCAAGTATTTAAACATCTGTATCATATGCCCCATTACTCCTTTCTTCTAAGTTATACATACTTGAACCTTCAAATCTCATCTCATATATGTATTTTTGGTACAAACCCGACACCATTTTTGTTGCCTTCCTATGAACTGCTTCAAGTCTTTATGTCCTTAGCAAAATACAGCCTCCACTACTGTCCACAATACTCTAAGTCGGGACTCATCAATGACTTGTACAGGGATATTAACACCTCCTTTCTTCTGCTGGTAATGCAGTCTAGCATTCTCCTGGCTTTGGCCACAGCCTTATCACATTGTATCCTTGATATCCTCAGACACTATGGGGAAGATTCTCTAATGTTCGCAGTAAAATCTGACGGGCTGCTATCGCAGCTGCTATTATAACAATCTCTAAAAGGTGAGTTATTCTTTAAAAACGTGCATGCAAATGAAGTTCATGGAGAGTTGTGGAGGTTCGCTAAATGTGTATGTGCCCATCGCAGGTGATAGCAATCGGCACATGCGCAGAATACTCCTACAAATTTTTTTAAAAAAATTGAAGATCAGCAGGAGGGATGCCCACTCCTGCTGCCTTAAAGCAAGACCCCAGCACAAATGTGCGCCCCCTGTTAGCGGGAGCGATGCCCACTTCCTTCCACTGCCACCATCAAGCAATCCATCCAACATACACCACTGGCAGCAGGAGGGATGCCCATCCCTTCCCGCTGCTGCCATAAAGCAAACTCCTCGACACACCTCCGTCAGCAGGAGAGATGCCCACTCCCTCCCGCTGCTGCTGTCAACAATCCTGACACACATGCACTCCCCCCCTCCTCAGTGGCAGGAGGGATGCCCACTTCCTCCCACCAGTCGTGCCCCCGACAACCCCCAATGCCTCCAACAACCTCCCACCTCCTACCCCCACCTTGTTCATGAAGGCTAGCCAGAAGGGTGCCTACTCCCTCCAGTCAGCAGACCCGCCTCTTCATAATGGTGGGCCTTCCCCTCCCCAGTGCATCCTAGGATGTGCTGGGGAGGGGCCTAAGGCTTTGATTAAGGACCCTCCTACAGGAAGGGCCTTAGGCATCTGGGCCAATCAGAGCCATAGGCTCCTCCCTGGTGGGAGGGAGTGGGTAACCTTCCTGCTTGGGGTGTTAGTGGGAGGGGGGGCAAAACTTTCTGGCAGATCTGAGCTGTCAAGCCTTACTTTCCGGTCAATGCCTGATCCAATCAGCTCTCAGGCACTGACCAGAAAGTAAGGCAATGATAGCTCAGATCTGCCAGAAAATTTTGTCTACAAATGTAGGACAACAAGGTTAGGGAATCACCCGACAATAATAGAGAATCGCCCGGTGTACTTATTTAAATATTAATGACGTTGTAATACATTTGCATGGCAGAGTCAGTGTCTGCCAGAAAGCTTGGAAAAGACAACAGTAAGCCCTTTTGAGAATTGGCTGGTAGAATATTTCCATGCAAAACCAGAAGGAACCAGTTTAGTGCACAGTGGATTTTGAGAATCTTTCCCTATGACCCCAAGGTCCCTCTCCTGGTCTATGCATATCAGTCACTCACCTCCTAATTCATACAGTTACTTTGGATTTCTACTCACCAAATGCATCTCTACACATCTTCACATGAGGTAGAAAAAATTTTCTAAGTATATTGGTGAAAGGAAGGCTGGAGTGGAATTAAGAGACTCAAAGCTACTGTTGGTTGGTGTATAGACAGAAATGAGAGATAAACGGAACTACTCAATTTTTTCTGTTTGATATTCATAGAAAAAAAAAACTAGGCAAAAAGTCCACATAGTTTTGACAATATTATTTATGAGGAAGGCACAGATACCAATCCATTGAAAGACAAAAGCATTTATGATCAACTTAAAGCCCTATGTACAAGGATTAAGATTTGAATGGTATGTGCCAGTATATCTGGAGCCAATATAGATGAAAAAGTGCCGGCAAAATGTGCTTGCGTAGGGATTGCTAACAAAAAAGACAAGTACAGCACACAGAAAGGGATCAAAATACACAGAAAAGTTAACACCCACAAAAGAGCGAACACGCCAATAGAATCAGGACAGATGATTCTATTCACTAAAAAGACCCAACATTGTCAGTGTTTCGGCTCTTGGCCTGCATCAGGGGTCTCTTAAGATGTCTATCATACAAATTCTTTACAAAAGTAGTTCCGATGTTAAATTTAGACTGTTTACCATGATCTGCACTTAACACTTTCTTCTTGTGTGGGCGTCGTTAACAAAAAAGGCAAGCAGGAGTATTTTGTGCAACTTGCAGAGCCCTAACACAGTACAGAGGTAAGTCTAAGGGCTCCTTCTACTAAGCTGCGATAGCGTTTTTAGCACACGCAGAATTTTAGCGCACGTTAAACCCGCGCTACGTGGCTAGAACTAATGCCAGCTCAATGCTGGCGTTAGCGTCTAGCGAGCGCTAAAACCGCTATCGCAGCTTAGTAAAGGAGCCCTAAGTAAAGAGTGTTACAGTAGTTACAATGTGGCTTTGAATAATTGTAAAGGTATAAGATACTTTCCCTGAAATGCTTGGGACCAGAGACATTTTGGATTTTAGAATTTTTCACATTTTGGAATGTGGCTGTGGCGATTTATATTCATCATTTGCTGCACCCCTGCGGACTTCTCTTTGCTGCCTCCTGCCTTGCTGACATCACTTCTTCCCTTCCTAACTAGACGCGACAGAGAGAAGAATGTGGGGCCACAGCAGGCAATGAATATGAATCACTGCGGCCACTGGCAGCACCTCAGAGGTACACCAGTGTGATGTAATATTTAAAAAAAAAAAAAAACTGAACTACTTTTAGCATATAGTGAAGTCTTTAAAATGACTTTGGGGGTCAGGCTTCACTTTTGATGCTTAAAGTAAGCTCTTTGTACAAATGAATAAGGAACAATGATACAAAAACATTTTTTTCGGTTTTTAGAATTTCAGATAAATGATCTTGGTCCTGTATTAAAATTCTCAGCACACAAGAAATCAGTCGATGAACGAGTTTGAGCTATAGTATGGTTTATGTTCAACAAAATGTGTGAACTTCTAAAATTTTGACTTCATATTGCCCAAATAGCTCTGCCATGCTTTAAATTTGTGTGTGGTAATTAGATGACATTTTTTTTAATTGCTAAAAATCTGAAATGTACCACATTTTGAACTTCCTTGCATTTCTATTGCAAAAAAATGAAAAAAAATCCAGTCAAACTTGAGGCCTAGTGCTAAAATGTGTGTTTTAAAATAAATTGTAACACATACAGAGCTATAAATAAAGAGTAAATCATTTTTGGCAAGAGAATAAAAAGTGCAGGGGCACAATCAGCAAATAATGGAAAAGATGTGTGAAATATAAAGCTCCAATTAATGATAAAGAGATCTTGGCACTGAGTAACTGTACAAATATGGTTTCATTAAAGCGCTGTGCAATCCATCCCTGTGATGGGCTTCTTGCCTTGCATGCAGAGGTAACCAAACTGTCCGTACACAAGGCTGCAGTACCTTCCAACAATCTTGTCAGTGTGATTTTGCAGCTACTTGTGACCATATCACCACTTTATGTTACGTGATGCCTATACGTGCATGCTTATATTTTCTACTAGTCTTATAGCCCGTTACATTAACGGGTGCTAGAATATATGTGTGTGTGTCTGTCTTTATTTTTTTTCTCTCTCCTTAGCTGCTTTCTGTATTTCTGTCTGTCTTTTTTTTTTTTTTTTTTTTCCTTGGCTGTCCACTACCACCCCTTGCCTGCTCCCCCTGTCCATTCTCCCTTCCTTTTACCTCCCCTGTGTCCTCAACCACCCCATCACTGCTCACCTTATCCAGCAGAAGCCCTTCTCCCTTTGTTTTACCTCCCCCTGTCCATCATCTCCTCCTTCCTGCTCCCCCTGTCCAGCAGTAGGCCTGTCTTCATTTTTCTGCCCCCCTCCCTGTTCATCAGCACCTCTTCCCCTGTCCATCAACCCCTTTTCTGCCCCTCCATTTCCGTGTGTTGCAGCATTTCCCTCCCACCCCTCTTCCCTGTGCAGTATTTTCCTCCCCCCCATACCTTCCTCCTGAACTCCATGCCCTACTTATGTTAAAATGCTTTCCGGGTTTGGCTGCCGTGGCCTGCAGCTGCCGCGGCCGACATCCGCCTCGGGGGGGGGGGGGGGAGGAAGAGAGAGAGCGAACTTCGGACGGCCGACATCCGCCTCGGGGGGAGGGAGAGAGAGAGCTTCGCGCGCATGCACACTTCTATCTGCGGTGCCCTACAGCTCACAGAAAACCGGCGCACGCAGATGGGAGTGCACATGCGCGGCCTAGCGTTTTATTATATTAGATTCCCAGCATGTCTCCTTCAACTTTGGATCAAACGTCCCTTTCCCCTCCTCTCTGAAAGAACACTCAGAGCTAAAAGTAACTAATTCTATTTATTTAACACAGTGTTTTTACCTCATTTTATTAATGATGCCTTTTAAAAGATAAATGTCCCTACACAAGTGATACCACTTAAACAGATAAATAATCCAGAACATTGGAAAAAAGAGAGAGAGAGAGAGAGTATTGGTCAACCAGAAACAGATGCGCTGTGTTATGGCATATGGTTCTAATAGCCTTCCTTGAAATGATTTATGGACTGTGATTAAGCCCTTGACCAGCATGTCTATCTTCATAAATAAAGGAAAGTGCACCTTGCTCTGAAATATATCTGCAATCTCTTATTACCAAGTTACTCTAGGGAGCTGAGAATTTGTGCATAATGGCAAAGTAGGTGTTAAAGAGATTTAATACCCTTATATCTCGAATAGTCCTGCTAACAAAATAAATTACAAATAAAGTTTGCACTTTTTCTCTACTCAATGTCAGCCAGTTACGGCAAAATGTCTTTTGCTATTGAGAAAACTGTGGGTTCAATTTTCAGTAGGACTTATCCCAATGAAAGTAATGACCGATTTGGGGAAGTTCTGCTCACCAGCTGCAGACCCAAATTTGACCAGCCACAAAGAGATCTGAAAGAGTCTATTAACCACAAAACTTAAAAACGCCACAATGTCTGACGTGACCACATTTTACCATGAAGGGGCTGCATCAAGGGTCTTACTAAATGATAAATATATGAAATAAATTAGCAAATAATGAAATAAAACTTATAAATGTGATATATGAAACAATTCATGAATATAGACTTATATGGGCACGATGTCAGCCATTCTGCTGGATTTTTTTTTGGTTCAAAGATTTTATTGATTTTAATATATAGCAAGAACAGAAGTTGTTAACAGGGCAAGAAAACAATGAGCCGTACAAAGCATGAAATAACAACAGATTGAACCATGCCTATTCAGCAGGAGAGTATCAGCACAACCTGCAGCCAACGATGTGCACAGTATTCAAAGCACCGAGAGACACCGGAATCATACTCCATAGGTATGAAATAAGAGATGAGCCACAACATAATATATATGTTCAAATATTGTTAACTATAGACCAGCACAGTGACTGAATGACATCAGCCCATATTAAAATAAGAGTTGACTGGACTCCATATTTTAAGGTAAGAGCTCATGGACTTATGCTTCTCAGCAATAACACTTTCTTTTGCTTTTTTTAATTCTTTATTGATTTTTAATCAAAAACAATGTCATACAAATGAAAGAACAAAAGATATTCCACATATTACACTATTATCTATATAGGTAACATATATATCATTCAATAATTTCATTTTCCTGCATATAAAAATATCATAATATATCCTAATATACAATACAAATAAAGCAATGTTACTTACCGTAACAGTTGTTATCCAGGGACAGCAGGCAGCTATTCTCACTAGTGGGTGATGTCATCAGACAGAGCCCCGGTACGGACGTCTCACAAGCACGTGTTGCTTGTAGAAACTTAAAGTTTCTAGATGCCCGCACCGCGCATGCGCCGGTGCCTTCCTACCCGGAGATCCGGGCGTGTCTCCTCAGTTCAGGTAGCTAGCCTGAGAAGCCAACCCAGGGGAGGTGGGTGGGACGTGAGAATAGCTGCCTGCTGTCCCTGGATAACAACTGTTACGGTAAGTAACATTGCTTTATCCCAGGACAAGCAGGCAGGTATTCTCACTAGTGGGTGACCTCCAAGCTAACCTCAGTGGGATGGAGGGGGAGTTGGCGACTTAAGAGAATAAATTTTTCAATACTGTTTGGCCAAACTGTCCATCCCGTCTGGAGAGGGTATCCAGACAATAATGTGAGGTGAATGTGTGAACCGAGGACCAGGTGGCAGCCTTGCAAATTTCCTCGATTGGTGTTGATCTGAGGAATGCTACTGAGGCTGCCATTGCTCTGACCTTATGGGCTGTGACCTTACAAGGAAGTGATAATCCAGCCTGGGCATAGCAGGAAGAGATACAAGCCGCCATCCAATTAGAGATGGTGCGCTTTGATACGGGTCTTCCCAACTTGTTAGGGTCGAAGGAGACAAAAAGTTGAGGAGTGGTTCTGTGTGGCTTGGTGCGATCCAGGTAGAAAGCCAAGGCACGTTTGCAGTCTAGAGTGTGAAGGGCCGATTCTCCGTGGTGAGAATGAGGCTTAGGGAAGAATACTGGAAGTACAATGGCTTGGTTGAGATGAAATTCGGAGACCACCTTAGGCAGGAATTTCGGGTGAGTGCGGAGGACCACCTTGTCATGGTGGAATACTGTGAATGGTGGGTCCGCCATCAATGCCTGGAGTTCGCTGACTCTGCGAGCGGACGTAAGGGTTACAAGGAAAAGCACTTTCCAGGTGAGATACTTCAGAGGGGCCCTGTTGAGTGGTTCAAACGGGGGCTTCATGAGGTGGGAAAGGACTACATTGAGGTCCCAAACTACTGGGGGTGGTTTGAGAGGAGGGTTAACATGGAAGAGTCCTTTCATAAATCTGGCGACCACCGGATGGGCCGAGAGGGGTTTCCCTTGTAGGGGCTGGTGGAACGCCGCAATAGCGCTCAGGTGGACTCGTATGGATGTGGACTTGAGCCCAGATTGAGATAGGTGTAGGAGATAGTCCAGCACGGAGGATAAGGAAGCTCGCTGAGGTTCCGTTGACTTAGAAACACACCATGAGGAGAATCTGGTCCATTTTTGGGAGTAGCATTGTCGAGTGGCGGGCTTCCTGGAAGCTTCCAAGACCTCCCTCACTTCTTGTGAGAATTGGTGAGGGGTTACGTTGAGAGGAACCAAGCTGTCAGGTGGAGAGCCTGCAGGTTGGGATAAAGTAGTGATCCTTGATGTTGAGTAAGCAGTGAAGGAAACACTGGAAGTGGTACTGGTTCCCTGCTGCTGAGTTGAAGTAGGAGGGAGAACCAAGGTTGTCTGGGCCACTGAGGAGCTATTAGAATCATGGTGGCCCGTTCGAGTTTCAGCTTGACCAGAGTCTTCTGGATCAGCGGGAATGGTGGGAACGCATATAGGAATAGTTTCCCCCAGTTCAGTAGAAAAGCATCTGCCTCGAGGCGATGAGGAGTGTAGATCCTGGAGCAAAACTGAGGCAGTTTGGCATTGTGGGGAGCCGCAAAGAGGTCTATCTGGGGCGTCCCCCATTGCGTGAAAATTTGGTGAAGGGGGCTGGAATGGAGAGTCCATTCGTGTGGTTGTAGCAGACGGCTTAGTTTGTCTGCTAAGACGTTGTTCTCCCCCTGGATGTATACTGCTCTGAGTAGGGTGTTGTGGCGCACCGCCCAGTCCCAGACTCGTAGAGCTTCCTGGCAAAGGAGGGCCGAGCCCGTGCCTCCTTGCTTGTTGATATAATACATGGCGGCCTGATTGTCTGTGCGAATGAGGATTACCATGTCGTGGAGTAGGTGTTGGAAAGCTTGGAGCGCATTGAAGATGGCTCTGAGTTCCAGTAGATTGATTTGGTGTAGTCTTTCCGCACTGGTCCAGAATCCTTGGGTGCGGAGACCCTCCAGGTGGGCCCCCCATGCGTAGTTCGACGAATCGGTTGTGAGAACTTTCTGATGGGGGGGAGAGTGCATCAGCAAACCTCTGGATAGATTCGAAGAGGTCATCCACCAAAGTAGAGACTGCCGAAGAGCAGGTGTGACTAAGATGCGTTTGGATAGTGGATCGGACGATTGATTCCACTGTGATGCCAGGGTCCACTGGGGGATCCTGAGGTGGAGTCTGGCAAAGGGTGTCACATGTACTGTGGAGGCCATATGGCCCAGGAGCACCATCAGTTGTCTCGCCGGTAGGGTTTGGCGAGTAGACACCGATTGGCTGAGATGAAGAAGAGACTCCATGCGTTGCCGAGGCAGGAATGCTCGGAGTCGGGTGGTATCCAGGACCGCTCCGATGAAGGGGAGGGACTGGGTGGGTTGTAGATGAGACTTGGAGAAGTTGATCTCGAAGCCCAAATTCTGGAGGAAGTAGGTTGTAGCCAAGGCCGCCGAAGTGACCTCTGGGGCTGACGGGGCCTTGATGAGCCAGTCGTCGAGGTATGGGAATACCTGTAGACCCCTGTCCCGGAGTGCCGCGGCCACTACCACCAGGCACTTTGTGAAGACTCTGGGGGACGAAGATAGGCCGAATGGTAGCACTCGATACTGTAGGTGCAGATTTCCCACCCGAAATCTGAGGAACTTTCGGGAGGCCGGGTGAATGGGGATGTGAGTGTAGGCCTCCTTGAGATCCAGGGAGCATAACCAGTCATTCTGCTCGAGGAGGGGGTATAGAGAAGCCAAAGTCAACATGCGAAACTTCTCTTTGACCAGGGACTTGTTGAGGGCTCGAAGGTCTAAAATGGGTCGCAGGTCGCCCGTTTTCTTCGGGACGAGGAAGTACCGGGAGTAAAACCCTCGGTTCAATTGGTCTGACGGGACCGGCTCGACAGCCCGAAGCTGAAGTAAGGTTTGGACTTCCTGAAGAAGCAGGGCGGTCTGCGTCGAGCTTGAAGGATACTCTCTTGGAGGATGGTCCGGGGGGACCCGGTGGAATTGAAGAGAGTATCCTTCTCTTATGATGGTGAGGACCCATAGGTCCGTGGTTATGGCCTCCCATCGATGGTAAAAAAGATGGAGGCGGCCCCCTATGGGAGAGGCCGAGGTTATGCTCCCGGGGGGGGGCGTCAAAAGGGCTGGGGAGCCTTAGGTACCGCCGGTGGCTGAGGTTTTTGCTGAGACTTCTGGGGAGGTTGTCTCTTCGCAGGCTGTCTCGCAGCAGGCGTTTGTCTGGGCATGTAACGCCGCTGGTAAATCAGGGGTGGCCTGGAAGGTCGAGACTGTTGAGGTTTGGGTTTGGGCCGCAGGATGGATTGAAAGGATTTTTCATGATCCGACAGCTTCTTGGTAACAGTTTCGATAGACTCATCGAACAGGTCAGCTCCAGCACATGGTACGTTGGCGAGTCTGTCCTGTAGGTTGGGATCCATATCGATAGTACGGAGCCATGCCAGGCGACGCATAGCTACCGCGCTTGCGGCGGCGCGTGCCGAGAGTTCGAATGCATCGAAGGAGGATTGCATCAGCTGGAGGCGTAATTGGGAGAGGGAGGCTACCACTTCCTCGAACTCGAATCGAGCTTGGTTGTCTATGAACGGAGTGAACTTGCGGAGCACCGGCAAGAAGAACTCCAGATAGGAAGAGAAAAAGAAGTTGTAGTTTAGCACCCGTGACGCCATCATGGAGTTTTGGTAGAATTTTCTACCAAATTTGTCCATCGTTCTCCCCTCTCGGCCCGGCGGTACAGAGGCGTAGACCTGGGAGGGATGAGAGCGTTTAAGGGAGGACTCGACCAGTAGGGATTGGTGGGAGAGTTGAGGGCCCTCGAACCCTTTATGGTGCACGATGCGGTATCGAGCATCGAGTTTGCTGGGGATCGCCGGTATGGAATACGGCGTTTCGAAGCACTGCATGAAGGTCTGGTCCAGTAATTTATGCAAGGGGAGCCGAAGCGACTCCGTTGGAGGGTTAGGTAAATGCATGGTGTCCAGATACTCTTTGGAGTATCGGGAGCCCGTGTCAAGGGTCACATCCAGGTCCTCCGCCATTTGTCGGAGGAATGATGAGAAGGACAATTGTTCCGCCAGCGTCGGTCTGTGGGACGGGCTGGAGGAGGAGGAGGCCTCCAGGTCCGTGGACATCGGGGAGTGACAAGGAGAATCGGGCACCAGTGTCTCCTCGTACTCCGGGCCCCTCGGGGGGGACACCTCTGATGAGGAAAGGACTACATTGAGGTCCCAAACTACTGGGGGTGGTTTGAGAGGAGGGTTAACATGGAAGAGTCCTTTCATAAATCTGGCGACCACCGGATGGGCCGAGAGGGGTTTCCCTTGTAGGGGCTGGTGGAACGCCGCAATAGCGCTCAGGTGGACTCGTATGGATGTGGACTTGAGCCCAGATTGAGATAGGTGTAGGAGATAGTCCAGCACGGAGGATAAGGAAGCTCGCTGAGGTTCCGTTGACTTAGAAACACACCATGAGGAGAATCTGGTCCATTTTTGGGAGTAGCATTGTCGAGTGGCGGGCTTCCTGGAAGCTTCCAAGACCTCCCTCACTTCTTGTGAGAATTGGTGAGGGGTTACGTTGAGAGGAACCAAGCTGTCAGGTGGAGAGCCTGCAGGTTGGGATGAAGTAGTGATCCTTGATGTTGAGTAAGCAGTGAAGGAAACACTGGAAGTGGTACTGGTTCCCTGCTGCTGAGTTGAAGTAGGAGGGAGAACCAAGGTTGTCTGGGCCACCGAGGAGCTATTAGAATCATGGTGGCCCGTTCGAGTTTCAGCTTGACCAGAGTCTTCTGGATCAGCGGGAATGGTGGGAACGCATATAGGAATAGTTTCCCCCAGTTCAGTAGAAAAGCATCTGCCTCGAGGCGATGAGGAGTGTAGATCCTGGAGCAAAACTGAGGCAGTTTGGCGTTGTGGGGAGCCGCAAAGAGGTCTATCTGGGGCGTCCCCCATTGCGTGAAAATTTGGTGAAGGGGGCTGGAATGGAGAGTCCATTCGTGTGGTTGTAGCAGACGGCTTAGTTTGTCTGCTAAGACGTTGTTCTCCCCCTGGATGTATACTGCTCTGAGTAGGGTGTTGTGGCGCACCGCCCAGTCCCAGACTCGTAGAGCTTCCTGGCAAAGGAGGGCCGAGCCCGTGCCTCCTTGCTTGTTGATATAATACATGGCGGCCTGATTGTCTGTGCGAATGAGGATTACCATGTCGTGGAGTAGGTGTTGGAAAGCTTGGAGCGCATTGAAGATGGCTCTGAGTTCCAGTAGATTGATTTGGTGTAGTCTTTCCGCACTGGTCCAGAATCCTTGGGTGCGGAGACCCTCCAGGTGGGCCCCCCATGCGTAGTTCGACGAATCGGTTGTGAGAACTTTCTGATGGGGGGGAGAGTGCATCAGCAAACCTCTGGATAGATTCGAAGAGGTCATCCACCAAAGTAGAGACTGCCGAAGAGCAGGTGTGACTAAGATGCGTTTGGATAGTGGATCGGACGATTGATTCCACTGTGATGCCAGGGTCCACTGGGGGATCCTGAGGTGGAGTCTGGCAAAGGGTGTCACATGTACTGTGGAGGCCATATGGCCCAGGAGCACCATCAGTTGTCTCGCCGGTAGGGTTTGGCGAGTAGACACCGATTGGCTGAGATGAAGAAGAGACTCCATGCGTTGCCGAGGCAGGAATGCTCGGAGTCGGGTGGTATCCAGGACCGCTCCGATGAAGGGGAGGGACTGGGTGGGTTGTAGATGAGACTTGGAGAAGTTGATCTCGAAGCCCAAATTCTGGAGGAAGTAGGTTGTAGCCAAGGCCGCCGAAGTGACCTCTGGGGCTGACGGGGCCTTGATGAGCCAGTCGTCGAGGTATGGGAATACCTGTAGACCCCTGTCCCGGAGTGCCGCGGCCACTACCACCAGGCACTTTGTGAAGACTCTGGGGGACGAAGATAGGCCGAATGGTAGCACTCGATACTGTAGGTGCAGATTTCCCACCCGAAATCTGAGGAACTTTCGGGAGGCCGGGTGAATGGGGATGTGAGTGTAGGCCTCCTTGAGATCCAGGGAGCATAACCAGTCATTCTGCTCGAGGAGGGGGTATAGAGAAGCCAAAGTCAACATGCGAAACTTCTCTTTGACCAGGGACTTGTTGAGGGCTCGAAGGTCTAAAATGGGTCGCAGGTCGCCCGTTTTCTTCGGGACGAGGAAGTACCGGGAGTAAAACCCTCGGTTCAATTGGTCTGACGGGACCGGCTCGACAGCCCGAAGCTGAAGTAAGGTTTGGACTTCCTGAAGAAGCAGGGCGGTCTGCGTCGAGCTTGAAGGATACTCTCTTGGAGGATGGTCCGGGGGGACCCGGTGGAATTGAAGAGAGTATCCTTCTCTTATGATGGTGAGGACCCATAGGTCCGTGGTTATGGCCTCCCATCGATGGTAAAAAAGATGGAGGCGGCCCCCTATGGGAGAGGCCGAGGTTATGCTCCCGGGGGGGGCGTCAAAAGGGCTGGGGAGCCTTAGGTACCGCCGGTGGCTGAGGTTTTTGCTGAGACTTCTGGGGAGGTTGTCTCTTCGCAGGCTGTCTCGCAGCAGGCGTTTGTCTGGGCATGTAACGCCGCTGGTAAATCAGGGGTGGCCTGGAAGGTCGAGACTGTTGAGGTTTGGGTTTGGGCCGCAGGATGGATTGAAAGGATTTTTCATGATCCGACAGCTTCTTGGTAACAGTTTCGATAGACTCATCGAACAGGTCAGCTCCAGCACATGGTACGTTGGCGAGTCTGTCCTGTAGGTTGGGATCCATATCGATAGTACGGAGCCATGCCAGGCGACGCATAGCTACCGCGCTTGCGGCGGCGCATGCCGAGAGTTCGAATGCATCGAAGGAGGATTGCATCAGCTGGAGGCGTAATTGGGAGAGGGAGGCTACCACTTCCTCGAACTCGAATCGAGCTTGGTTGTCTATGAACGGAGTGAACTTGCGGAGCACCGGCAAGAAGAACTCCAGATAGGAAGAGAAAAAGAAGTTGTAGTTTAGCACCCGTGACGCCATCATGGAGTTTTGGTAGAATTTTCTACCAAATTTGTCCATCGTTCTCCCCTCTCGGCCCGGCGGTACAGAGGCGTAGACCTGGGAGGGATGAGAGCGTTTAAGGGAGGACTCGACCAGTAGGGATTGGTGGGAGAGTTGAGGGCCCTCGAACCCTTTATGGTGCACGATGCGGTATCGAGCATCGAGTTTGCTGGGGATCGCCGGTATGGAATACGGCGTTTCGAAGCACTGCATGAAGGTCTGGTCCAGTAATTTATGCAAGGGGAGCCGAAGCGACTCCGTTGGAGGGTTAGGTAAATGCATGGTGTCCAGATACTCTTTGGAGTATCGGGAGCCCGTGTCAAGGGTCACATCCAGGTCCTCCGCCATTTGTCGGAGGAATGATGAGAAGGACAATTGTTCCGCCAGCGTCGGTCTGTGGGACGGGCTGGAGGAGGAGGAGGCCTCCAGGTCCGTGGACATCGGGGAGTGACAAGGAGAATCGGGCACCAGTGTCTCCTCGTACTCCGGGCCCCTCGGGGGGGACACCTCTGATGAGGAGTATCCCCTACGTTGCAGTTTTTTCTGCGGTGACACCTCCGAATGGCGTGAGGAGTGCCAGGATGAGTGTCTCGATCGGTGCCCGTCTCGGTGGCGGGACGGGGATCGGGATCGTCTGTGCATCGCATGGTCTCCCGAGGCCCCCAAGTGGATAGGGCTGGAAGCGGTGGATCGCAACTGGGTTTGCGATGCGGGTTCTTGCGATGCTACCCAAGTCTGGTAAGGAGTACGGAAGAACTCTTCCTGACTATGCCCAGGGCTTCGAGTATCGATCGGAGGTCTGGTCCCATGTTGGCGCGGAGGCGTAATGGGTTCTAATGGCGGCATATCGGTAATCGAGGTTTGCCGCGTGGGCATCGCCGCCCTCCCCCGTTCGTCCTCGTCGGTTGTCGAGGTCGAACGGTGTGGGGGAGGGGGAGGGGGCGGACCGCCCCTTTGGACCGGTACCGGGAGGTCACCCTGTATGGCAGCGATGAGCCCGGGTCCGATGGTCTGCATGAGCTCAACGAATTGAGCTTCCAGCGCGGACCGTAGCGAAGCCGATAAGGAGGGATCCGCACCGAAAGGGGGTCCTCCTGCACGGACATCGCGCTCCTTCGAGGCCGAGTGCTTCTGCTTAGTAGCTTTCGGCACTTTGATGACCATTGGTGGCACTGTGGAAGGAAGAGGTACCTGAACAGAGGAGACCGGGGCAGGCACCGACGTCGAGCTCGTGGATGGTGTCGGGGTGAGCGATGCCGGTTTCACCACACTCGATGCAGGAGTGGTCGATGCCGGTTTCGCCCGAACCGGGGAGGTATCAGATGAAGTGGAGGCTGAGGGATCCTTAGCTGCGTCCATCTTGAACATCGATTCCCACAATAGGCAACGCCGCTTGAAAGAGCGTGCCTTAAGGGTAGAGCAAGGCCCGCACGATTTCGGGATGTGGTCGGGGCCCAAACACTGCAAACAGCGCCGGTGAGGGTCCGTGAGTGAAATCGCGCGTTGGCACTTGCTGCACTTTTTAAACCCGGTGATTGGCCGGGACATAGGCCGGAAAATCTCCGCCGCTAGGTCGAAGCCAGTGGGCCTGAGCCACGTGGCCGGCCCGTTCGACCTGCCGGAGGAAATAATCTTCTATTTTTTTTTTTTTTTTTTTTTTGAAAAAGAAAAGTACTGTTAACTGTAATTAAAAGAAAACGAAAACGCGGACAAGGAAGGCAAATTTAACTGAATTCAGCTAGCGCATGAAGAAGTTGAAGAAAAGAAGAGATATGATGAAAATACAAAGCATATTCCACCAGGTAACATAGTTCACCTTAGATAAGTCTTTCCAACAATGTAAAATGTTTTTAACAGCCATGAACAGCAGTATGTTAAGCATTCTGTTGTTTTTCAGAGTTGTTAATAAAAACTGTCAAATCTCTTTACTTCTGGTCAGCTCCTGTATTGCTACCTGTATATTGCACACCAATGCCCCTCTTTTTCTCTTCCATACCCAAATCTTCCAACAGCGTTATCCAGATAATTCTGCAGAAAATCTGGCGGACCACCTTGGTTCTGCTGGGGCAGTCTGGAGACAGAGCCCGGGAAGCGCTTGCATTTACTCAGACTGCGTGGACAGTAAAACGGCCGATCTGACTACTACTATATAGTCAACCCAGCTGTCCTATGCTGCCCCACTCCCCAGCCCCATAGCTCCCCCTTGAGATACCTTTTTCTCTGCAAAACGTCGAAGTGCCGATAATCGAAACAAGAACTTAGACATTTTGCGGGACTTTCACCCTCCAAAATGTCCAACTCAGAAAGGGGCATGTTAGAGATATGTTTTGGGTGTGATATGGGTGGGCTGTGGACTTGGTTAGACTTGAACATTTTGCAGCAATATTCAAATATTTTACAGGACATCCTCGACAGAACTTAGAAATTCTAAGCTAGACCTGTTTTGGAAGTGTCTAGGTGCCCATAATATAACCAAACTTACCTGATGACCACTGGAGGGTCACACACACACACACTCCCCCAATGGTCACCCCCCCCCCCCCACCCTACAAACCTCTGAATGAAAAGTACATACCTGTCTCTAGAACAACATCACCAGGTATAAGAAAGCCTACTAGAGAAGCACACAGGTGTCTTAAGAAGTCTATTGAGTGGGCTAATAAACCATAGAGAGGAGGAGCCAGGCCCATAAGACAGTCTAACCACTATGTTTATGGTGGAAAATGTGAGGCCACATAAACATGCAAGCTGAAAAATGTCCAAATCTAGACCATTAGAACATGAGAGGGGCCAGCATTGTAATGATCTGGCCACATAAGCAGGGTTACCAGATGTCTGGATTTACCCAAACATGTCCTCTTTTTAGAGGGCACGTCCAGGCGTCCGGCAGCTTTTCAAATCCCGGCACTTTATCCGGGTTTTGAAAAGCTTCTTCTTTGGGACCACGTCGGGAGGGCCTCCGCGCATGTGCAGATGCAACGCGATGATGACATGCGCACATGCGCATGACACTATCATGTTGCATCCACGCATGTGCGGATGCCCCCTGATGAGAACAGGTTGAAGGGGGGGGGGGGCTGGGGGCATGATGTAGACGGAATGGGGCAGGGCTGGGTGGAACTGGGTGGGCCTGGGGCAGGGCTATGAGTCTGGATTTACACATAAAACATCCCAATAGAGCAATGGGGCATCTTAGAGGGCACTGTTGTGAACTTCACATAAAGGGTGCCACATATACATCTCACCATAACCTTCTTAAATTGTATGGTGATCCCTACAAACTCCCCCAAAACCTACTATTCACACCTGTCTCCCACCCCAATAGCCCATATGGCTGCAGGTGGCACTTACATGGCAGTATAGTAGGATTTTGGTGAGAGAGTCTTAAGGGCCTGGCTTCTCCTCTCTATGTCTCATTAGCTCATCCAATACCTGTGTGATGCTCTACTAACCTTTCCCATAACATAGTAACATAGTAGATGACGGCAGATAAAGGCCCGAATGGTCCATCCAGTCTGCCCAACCTGATTCAATTTAAATTTATTATTTTTTTTTTTTAATTTTATTTTTTTAAATTTTTCTTCTTAGCTATTTCTGGGCAAGAATACAAAGCTTTACCCGGTACTGAGTGTATAATGTTTTATTCAGAGGTGTTTTGGGGAGGGAACGGGAGATGAGCCACTCAAATCCTACTATACTGCCATATCGGAGCCACCTGCAGCCATAAGGGCTATTGGGGTGGGAAACAGGTGGGCATAGTAGGTTTGGGCGGCGTTTCAGAGGGATCACCATACATTTTAAGGGGGTTATGGTAAGATGTATATCTTGCACCCTTTATGTGCAGTTTGCAGCAGTGCCCTCTAAGGTACCCCACTACTCTATTGAGATGTCCATGTGGCCAGTCCATTACAATGTGGCCCCTCCCCCATCTCAATGGTCTAGATTTGGACGTTTCTAACTTGGACATGTCTGTGGTCAAAAATGGTGAATAAAGTTAGGCATTCTGGTGGCCTAGATATTTGGGCAGCCAAGATATCCAAGTGGGGCAGAGGTCTTTAACCTGGTATCTGTGGACCCCTAGGTGGCCATGAATGGGTTTCAGGGGGTCTGTGAGGGTCAGATAAAAAATTAACATTTATACTCACTATACAGACCAGTACTGTTGATTTTTCTTGCAGATAACGAGAAAGTAGACGTAGCAGTAGTAATGGTAGCAGAAAACGTTGTAGTAGTAGTGGATTAAAAACTGGTTGGCGGATAGGAAACAGAGAGTTGGGGTAAATGGACAATACTCAGACTGGGAAAGCATCACGAGTGGAGTGCCGCAGGGTTTGGTGCTTGGACCCGTGCTCTTCAACATATTTATAAACGACTTGGAAATTGGAACGAAAAGCGAGGTGATTAAATTTGCAGATGATACAAAGTTATTCAGAGTAGTGAAGACGCAGAAGGATTGCGAAGGCCTGCAATGTGACATAAACACGCTTGAGAAATGGGTTGAGAAATGGGTTGTGACATGGCAAATGAGGTTTAATGTGGATAAGTGTAAGGTGATGCATGTCGGTAACAAAAATCTTATACACGAATACAGGATGTCCGGTGCAGTACTCAGAAAGACCACTCAGAAAAGAGACTTGGGAGTACTGGTAGACAAGTCAATGAAGCCATCCGCGCAATGTGCAGCGGCGGCAAAAAGGGCAAGCAGAATGCTAGCAATGATTAAAGAAGGGGATCACAAACAGATCGGAGAAGGTTATCATGCCGCTGTACCGGCCTATGGTACGCCCCCACCTGGAATACTGCATCCAGCACTGGTCGCCGTACATGAAGAAGGACATAGTACTACTCGAAAGGGTCCAGAGAAGAGCAACTAAAATGGTTAAGGGGCTGGAGGAGTTGCCATACAGTGAGAGATTAAAGAAACTGGGCCTCTTCTCCCTTGAAAAGAGGAGACTGAGAGGGGACATGATCAAAACATTTAAGATAATGAAGGGAATAGACTTAGTAGATAAAGACAGGTTGTTCACCATCTCCAAGGTAGAGAGAACGAGAGGGCACTCTCTAAAGCTAAAAGGGGATAGATTCTGTACAAAGGTAAGGAAATTCTTCTTCACCCATAGAGTGGTAGAAATCTGGAACGCTCTTCCAGAGGTTGTTATAGGGGAAAACACCCTCCAAGGATTCAAGACAAAGTTACACAAGTTCCTGCTGAACCAGAACGTACGCAGGTAAAACTAGACTCAGTTAGGGCACTGGTCTTTGACTTAAGGGCCGCCGCGAGAGCGGACTGCTGGTCACGATGGACCACCGTTCTGACCCAGCAGCGGCAATTCTTATGCTCTTATGTAAGAAGATTGTATTTCATAATTATGAGTGGCCATTATTTTTTGCATAAAAAAAGAAGTGGTTTTATTAGATTGTTTACTGTAAGGTTTAATAATACTTTGTGTATGTCATAGTATGCATGAGACATTCAAATCTCGATAAATAAAGTACATTAAGGTATATTCATTGCATGCAAAGTTGTGTTTATTTGACTATTTCTGGGAAAGGGAGTCGATAGCTTTCATTAGATTCTTAAAGGGATCCATGACTCAAAAAAGGTTAAGAATCACTGAAGTAGGGGATTTTCAACAAAAAATTATTTGGATGTCCTGTTTGAAAATGACTGTTTCTCTGCCTCTGTCTTTGGATGTTTTGCGAGAAACGTCTAAAGTCAGACTTAAAATGTCCTTTCGAAAATGACCGTCTTAACATACCACAATAAAACATCTGTTGATCACAGAGTAACAGGTCTAATAGAGAAAGGAGACAAAAATGATAAAGGGGATGGGACGATTTCCCTATGAGGAAAGGCTAAAGCAGCTAGGGCTCTTCAGCTTGTTGAAGAGATGTCTGAGGGGAGATATGATAGAGCAGTGGTTCCCAACCCTGTCCTGGAGGAACACCAGGCCAATTGGGTTTTCAGGCTAGCCCTAATGAATATGCATGAAGCAAATTTGCATGCCTATCACTTCCATCATATGCAAATCTCTCTCATGCATATTCATTAGGGCTAGCCTGAAAACCCAATTGGCCTGGTGTTCCTCCAGGACAGGGTTGGGAATCACTGTGATAGAGGTCTATAAAATACTGAGGGCTCCTTTAACGAAGCTGCAATAGCATTTTTAGCGCACGCAGAATTTTAGCGCACGCTAAACCCGCGCTAAGCGGCTAGTGCTAACGCCAGCTCAATGCTGGCGTTAGGGTCTAGCATGCGCGGCAATTCAGCCCGCGCTAAAATTGCTATCGCAGCTTAGTAAAAGGAGCCCTGAGTGGAGTAGAATGGGTAGATGTGAATCACGTGTTTACTCTTTCCAAAAATACAAGGACTAGGGGGCACGCAATAAAGCTACTAAGTTATACATTTAAAACAAACCAAAGAAAATATTTCTTCACACAACATGTAATTATGGTAAACTCTGAAATTTGTTGCCAGAGAATGTGGTGAAAGCAGTTAGCATAAAGGGATTTTAAAAGGTTTGGATAATTTACTAAAAGAAAAATACAGAAGCCATTTTATTACAATATGAATTTGGGAACATCCACTGCTTGTATCTAGGATAAGCAGCATAAAATCTGTTTTACTTTTGTGGGATCTTGCCAAGAACTTGTGGCCTGGATGGACCACTGTTGGAAACAGGATACTGGGCTTGATGGACTTTTGGTCTGTGTCAGTATTAGCAACACTTATGTTCTTAATTGAAATCTAATAATACTTGGGACATTGGATATATGGCCTTCCATTTCAGCATCTGATTGACCTGGGACCCCAGGTCTCACTAAGGAGGCAATTCTATAACTGGGCACAGCAAATTAGGCACCCAAATTATGCAGGCTGTGGGCCTATTCTTAACTCCTCCTCACTGCTGTCAGATACCTATACCCACTATAACCTCCCCAACCCTGAAATGTCCTGTCTAAATTAGACTGTAAGCTCTTCTGAGCAGGGACTGTCTATTGTATGTTAAAATGTACAGCGCTGCGTACGCCTTTCAGCGCTAAAGAAATAATAAATAGTAGTAGTACTAAGAGAACTTACACACACAAATATTCTTATAGGACATTAGCATAAATTGACATTTACGTGAATACATTTATGCATGCCCACTTAGGCCATGTCAACAGCCTGCCTAAATGCAGTACCTTACTACTTAACATCCAGTATTCCGTACATTACATGCATACATGTTGGACACTCCCATACCCTGTCCATGATCCTCCCCATTTGCATACCAATTGCATTTGCATGCCAAGGCAGTTGCACACAAGTTATGGAATACTGTTGGAGTATGTGGCTAGCACTTATGTGTATAACTAACAGTCACATGCATAACTGCTAGTACTCTAATGCAGTGGTTCCCAACCCTGTCCTGGAGGACCACCAGGCCAATCGGGTTTTCAAGCTAGCCCTAATAAATATGCATGAGAGAGATTTGCATATAATGAAAGTGACAGGCATGCAAATCTGCTTCTTGCATATTCATTAGGGCTATCCTGAAAACCCGATTGGCCTGGTGGTCCACCAAGACAGGGTTGGGAAGCACTGCTCTAATGCATGTGTACAATTGACACTAATTTTTGATAACCTGTTATAAAACGCAGGGGTAAGCTCCTCTACTCTTCTTCATGACTGTCTAGTGGCCTGAATGACAAGGATAAAAGGACTGGATGAGACATGTCAGACTCTCGAGCAGGCTAACAACAACAAAAAAAAGCATCAGGTTAGGAGCTTCTTAGAAAACTGAGTAGATAAAAAGGCAAACACCAGCAACCTTAGATCAGAGAAAAAATGCTACATAATACACACTACATGCAATATAGCATGCAAGATATTTACTGAAGATCTAAAGTCACAATTTTTGATCTTCAATTGTAACTTTAGACCTTCAATAAACACCTTGCAAACCATACTACCTGATTAAATTTGCAGACGATACAAGGACCAAATTTGCAGACGATACAAAGTTATCCAGAGTAGTAAAGACACAGAAGGATTGCGAAGACCTGCAACGTGACATAAACACGCTCGAGGAATGAGCCGAGACATGGCAAATGAGGTTTAACATGGATAAGTGCAAGGTGATGCATGTCGGTAACAAAAATCTTATACATGAATACAGGATGTCTGGTGCAGTACTCAGAGAGACTTCCCCAGGAAAGAGACTTGGGAGTACTGGTCGACAAGTCGATGAAGCCGTCTGCGCATTGTGTGGCAGCGGCGAAAAGGGCAAACAGAATACTAGGAATGATTAAGAAGGGGATCACGAGCAGATCGGAGAAGGTTATCATGCTGCTGTACAGGGCCATGGTACACCCTTACCTGGAATATTGTGTCCAGCACTGGTCGCTGTACATGAAGAAGGACACGGTACTGCTCGAAAGGATCCAGAGAAGAGCGACTAAAATGGTTAAGGGGCTGGAGGAGTTGCTGTACAGTGAGAGATTAGAGAAACTGGGCCTCTTCTCCCTTGAAAAGAGGAGACTGAGAGGGGACATGATCGAAACATTCAAAATACTGAAGGGAATAAACTTAGCAGATAAAGACAGATTGTTCACCCTCTCCAAGGTAGGGAGAACGAGAGGGCACTCTCTAAAGTTGAAAGGTGATAGATTCCATACAAACGTAAAGAAGTTCTTCTTCAACCAGAGAGTGGTGGAAAACTGGATTCAAGATAAAGTTAGACAAGTTCTTGCTGAACCAGAACGTACACAGAAAGCTAGTCTCAGTTAGGGCACTGGTCTTTGACCTATGAGTCGCTGTGGGAGCGGACTGCTGTGCACAATGGACCACTGGTCTGACCCAGCAGCGGCAATTCTTATGAATGTGAGTTAACTATCTCATCTTTCTCCTTCTTAGCGCCTGTCCTTAACGTTTTCTCTCTCTCACTCCCTTTCTCCCCACCCCCTCCAACTCAGATCATCTGCTACTAGGCACCAAAGGATGGGCCTTTTCCTTAGGAAAACTGACTACACCATCCTTATTACACTTAGGATGCTACAATAACTAGTGCAATACTTTTTATTAAAATTAATGGCTGAGCCTTACCACTTTTTTACAGGGTATATTAAGTTTTAAAAAAAAACCCCAACAACAAGATTCTCGATATCTACAAGACCACCCCCACAAGGTGAGCTGGTGATACAGCAATACAAATAAAACTCTCTTGTTACCTATGGTGTCATATGCAAACAGCACAAGTCTTTTAAGGAGAGTAGTCACTGGGGAATTCAATGACAGTGAAACTATACCTTAGGGCGACAACTGAAAAGAAGGTGGACTGTCTTTGGTTTCACACAGTGAAGCAGGTAAATCTTTAATAGAGAAGGGAGGCTATCAGTATACCTAATTCCTACTCCTTGCTCGCCTTAAAAGACTTCCATAGAATCAAATCAAAATAATTAAATGAGAGAAGCTATGCTGTCGAAATAATAGATCACAAGGTAGTTGTAAATGCTCAGTATAAGACAACGTTTCACAATGGAAGGTAAATAATTCTATTAGATGAGTCCAAATAGAGAAAAGTAAGATTTTTCTGTATTATGCCCTTTCTGAAACTATTTGGTTTCTAGTTTCTATCACCCTCTTTCCCACACCTGCTTCCAGGCCACTATTTTGCATTTTCCTGCTCTATAGCTTTCGCTGAAGGAAGAAAATCTACAGATATTTTTACTTGCATAAGTTCTTTTGTGGACATTTTTTTCCCTTCCAGAACATGCAGGAAATTGATTCTTTACCAAATGATGGGTTGTTTCACAATTGCATACATAAATTCACTTGAAGGCCCTTTAATCACTCTCCCTTCTCCTCCCCACAATTTGGCTCAGTCTGTTGACCTGGATCTAAGCAGCCAAAAATCATTCAAACTGCATTTCAATAAACTGCACTATAATTTTGACTTTGGTTAATTGAAATGGAATGCTGTTTTACAGTATGAGTATTGGGACTTAATTTCTGGGGGAACAGTCCAGCCTGGAGTATCACCACTTATTTCAGATTCAAGAGGATTGCTGAAGGAGAAGGACCTGCAAGGCTGATCAGTTGCTCTGAATGGCCAAATTAGATAACTCAGGTGGTTTTTTTTGCTTTCATATTTTCATTCTGTGTTTGAAAGGAGCAGAGCAACAAGGAGAGTCCTGCTCAACTCATTTCTTCTTCGGGTAGCCTGCAAGAAAGAGGAGGGGAAGGAAGAGCCATGCTAGATCTGACAATACCAAGAAAGTTACTTTGCTTCCTCTTCTAACTGCTTCATTCCCTGTTGCTTCTATGCTCAGGGTTGGCCCTTCTATCATATTTATCAGGAAGTTAGTACTTCCAAGATTAACAAAGATCACAATACAGATATTAACCCCCTCCTTTACTAACGCGTAGTACGGGTTTTAGCGCTGGCAGCAGCGGTAAAGGAAGGGACAAGCGCAAATTGAAATAGGAGTATTATGAACACAGTACACAATACTAAATATTGATGTAAATATGTATGTATTTATGTGTGTATAAGAAGGTGTTATATATATGATATATTTTATATGATATATATAACATATATAATATATAATATATATATGATATATTTTATATAGTTATGTACAAGTACAGTGGTCTCAAACTCAAACCCTTTGTAGAGCCACATTATGGATTTGTAGGTACTTGGAGGGTTTCAGAAAAAATAGTTAATGTTACATTAACGGGTGCTAGAGATTCCTCGGCTTACTCCCCCTCCCTTTCCCCTTCCCGTCAACCCTCTTGTTTCCCTTTGTACAGTCTCCCTGCTTCATCCGCTCCTTCTCCTGTGCGGGCCACCGGAGCAGAGAGGACTGGGGAGAGGGGGCTGCCAGCCGGGGCCGGCGGAGAGGAGCTAGGCGGCTGGAGGAGTAGCAGCAGCCGCTGCCGATTGCAGCCTCCGTCCCGCCTTCGCCTCCCTGGATTTGCTAGAGCGGCCTGCAAGATTCGCTACAGTGGCTGGCGAACCTCAGCAGGCCGCTTTGAAGAGGACCGGCAGTGGGAGGGAGGAGTCGCTGGCACACGCGCTAGCACAGGCGCCATGAGCACTGGCACAGAAGCACAGCTCATGCCACCAGGATTCATGGATTTTCGACAGCGCATGCGCGCTTAGCCTTTTATTAAAGAAATGACAATTTTGCATGAGGTAAAACTCTTTATAGTTTATAAATCTTTCCGCGAGTTTGAGACCACTGTACAAGTAGGTATGTATAAGAAGGTAGATTGATTATATATTACTAGTGTTTAAGCCCGTTACATTAACGGGTGCTAGAGTACATGTCTGTCTGGTTTTTTTTTAATTTGTCTCTCTCTCCTTGGATGCTGTCTGTCTGTCATTCTTTTTGTATCTCTCCCTGGCCCCCTGTCTGTCTATCTTTATTTCTAACTCTATCCTCTTCCCTCAATCCTGCATATGCCCTTTTGTCTTTCTCCTCCCCACTTCCTTCCAACGTCTGCTCCCCCACACTTCCATTCAGTGTCTTGTCTCCCTCTCTCTACCCCTTCTATCTACTGTTCACCCTCTGTCTTGCCCCTTCCATTCACTGCCCTCTCTTCTCTTTCCATCCAATGTCTGCCCTCTCTCTCTCTGTTCCATATGACATCTCCTCCTTCCTTTCCCCCTTCCTTTTCCCTTGGTCTGGCATACATTCCTCCTTCCCTCCATGCCCTGCCATCTCTTCCTCCCTCCAAGCCATTCTCTCCCCCTCTGCTCCCTTTCCTCCTTGAACATCGGGCAGCAGCAGCATTCACAATTCATTGCTGTTGCCGGCTTCAGGTCTTCCTCTCTGTCGGGTCGTCTTCCTGAAAACAGAAAGTAGGCAGGACCCGCTAGAGAGGAAGGCCTGAAGCCGGCAACAGCAGCGAATTGTAAACGCTGCTGCTGTCCGAAGAAGCCAGGCCTTGAAAAACCCGAGGCAGACCGCTTCTCTCCCCTCCCAGCCCAACCCCCGCTGACTCAGCTCCCTTACCCTTTCCGATCCCCGCCTGCGTCACGGAAGCGTGAAGACTGAGCGCCAGCAATCGGGGTGGCGAGGACGCGGCTCAGAAGACTGTGAAGGTGTTGGCGTGTGGTGGCGCTCCATGAAGCCCTCCTCCCGGCAACTGCCGCCAGCACCAATCGGGGCGGCGAGGACGCGGGCAGGGAGAGAGCTTGTCTGCGCTTCCTCCAGCGGTTGGTGAGTGAGGGCGGGAGGAGGGGAGTGGCTAGAGTGATCCCTGCCGCCGCGTTCTAAAATGGAATGCGGCCACGGATCAGAAATCACAGCGGCAGGGATCACGAAGTTTCAAAAGCGCATGCGCGCTCTAGGGTTTTATTATATAGGATAGGTGGAAATAAGAAAGAGGACTGATTATGGTTTAAGAGGATTGTATTGAGAACCAACTCAGAAAACGCTAATTCTGTATTGTAACACCTTTACAAAAGCACAAGTATTGATTATGGTTTAATAATGTCTGTAATGAAACCATCCCAGGAAATGCAAACTCAGTACTGTAACACCTTTACAGAAGCTCATGTATTGTAACACCATTACAAAGTTCATATAGATTGCTTTGAATTGACTTCCCCAGTCATTAGCAGAGGCTTTTAATAAACAATAAACAAGACTAGGTAGTCACCAGCTTTTGGGAACCGGTAAAAAGCAGTTGCAGTCAAAGCAAAACAGCCACACAAATGCAAAAGAACCAATGTGCACTTTTACCTCCAGAAAAGGTGGACAATTTTCAAATTGCTCGTGCAACTGGATATGTCTTTTGGAAATTGCCTTCATTATTTATGATTGATAGAAAGATATATATGTACATATACACACACAAATCCATACCATGTAATATTTTTTAAAAGCATGATTATGCCTGTAAGGTAATTGAGAGAGAGCATACAGCTGAAGGTTCACCTAGGTACCTAATACACTTGCACTGGCCCTGTCTGTACTGCAAGGCGAGGGGAGGATAAAGTGGGACTGAATTAGCAAATTTGATAGCCTGAGACAGTTTTGAGGGGTTTTTGACTTTATTAAAACCTTCTAGTTCACTTTATCCTTCTGACAGTAATGCCAAACTTCAAAGGCTTCCACTTAAACTAGTTTGACCTCTTTTTATGCCTATTATCCAGGCTTTAATTTCTGGCAGAATAAGCAAAAGAGCAATTGGCCGGGACCTGAGGAAAGTGTGCATTTGCTTACTGCAGTAATAATTTATGCAGAAACCTTTTCACAGAGACATATAATAATACAGGAGACAAACAGAAGCCAATCCCTGATAGGGATTCTTCTGCCTCAGTACTCATTCCCTGCAGATTGAACCCTGGGCTTATGCAGCCACCAACTTCAGTGATCCACAGCTGGCCATAAAGAACAAGACAAGAAGCCCAGGAGCAAAACCTGATTTCAAAGCAGGACTTAAGACCCATGAAACAAGACTAGGATTCAGCATCATGGCCGGAAAAAGGAGCAAGAAGCAACAAACCAGCAGCCAACACAGGAACTGGCTGGGCAGAAATAGCCAGGGCACTTCCAACTGAGGAGCCAAATAGCTTCATTAGTGGAAGCAGCTGGGGATCATTAGGAAGGATAAATAAGTTCCAAGCAACATCTTCCACACCCAGGCAACAACTACAGCAGCCTGGTGCTAGTTTGGAAAAAGACAAAAATTTAGTGGATTTCTTAGATCAAGTTGACAAACTAAAGAGAAACAAATCACAAGGACCAGATGATATTCACCCTTAGAGTCCCGAAGGAGCTCAAATATCAACATGGTAGAAACATAGAAAAGTAAAGGTAGATAAAAGACTATATGGCCCATCTAGTCTGCCTACCCATGCCATCTACTATTCCTTTCTATCCTTTAGAGATCCAATATACTCATACCAAGCTTGCTTGAATTTGGTTACATTTTTCATCTCCACAATAAGAACATAAGAATAGCCTTACTGGATCAGACCAATGGTCCATCAAGCCCAGTAGCCCATTCTCATGGTGGCCAATCCAGGTCACTAGTACCTGGCCAAAACCCAAGAAGTAGCAATATTCCGTGCTACCGATCCAGGGCAAGCAGCATTATTGGACACTTGTTTGGCCTATCTCACTTTTCAACAATCCAACTATTTCAGCTATCACACACATTCACATTCCACATAAAGAAGACCACTATTTCAACTTTAACTTTAATTTTCATTTAATTTTCTTTTCCTGGTCCAGGTTCATTTCCTTCATACAATTCTGCCACATTTTTTATTCTGACACCACTGGTCATTCACTTCACTTCACATACCTTATTCATCACTGGTGGTGTTATGTTCCTAACCACCACATTTCACAAACTTTCTCCCATTTCCTCAATAGGACCCCTGAGGAAGGAGTGTTTCTCCGAAACACAGACTGTGTTGGGTCCGTATTCCATGTATATGACAGCCATTTTTTAAGGATTATAATTTTCTATAGTTTTTAATAAAGATTCCTGTACCTTGTACATTCCATTCTGCAGTTTTTTCCTTCTTTTTGGGTGTCAGGTCAAAAGCGCGCCGGGACAAAGGCGCACCCAGACAATTGAGCGCAGCGCACTCCGCCACGCCGCTCTAAATTACTGTTTTTAGCGCTCCGACCGGGGGGCGTGGGGGGAACCCCCCCACTTTACTTAATAGAGATCGCGCCGCATTGTTGGGGTGTTGTGGGGGGTTGTAACCACCCACATTTTACTGAAAACTTCACTTTTTCCCTGTTTTTAGGGAAAAAGTTCAGTTTACAGTAAAATGTGGAGGGTTACAACCCCCCAAATCCCCCATAACGCCGGCGCGATGTCTATTAAGTAAATTGGGGGGGTTCCCCAACAAAACCCCCCGTCGGAGCCCCTATAAACTGTAATTTAGAGCGGTACGGCGGCGCGCGCTGCGCTCAATTGTCGGCACGCGCTTTTGTCTTTCACGCCGTTGTCTATGAACCCTTTTTGGTGTTCGCCTTTTACTGCAGACCCATTTGATTTTTCTTTGTTTTGCAAGAAGAGGCTTCCCGCATATCTTAATAGCAGACTATGGACTTTTCCTCCAGGAATTTGTCCAAACCTATCCGCTTTTACTCACTACCTCTGGCAATGTGTTCCAGATCTTAACTATTCTCTGAGTGAAAAAAGAATTCCTCCTATTGGTTTTAAAAGTATTTCCCTGCAGTTTCATCAAGTGTCCCCTAGTCTTTGTAATTTTTGACGGAGTGAAAAATTGATCCTCTTGTACCCATTCTATTCCACTCAGGATTTTGTAGACTTCAATCATATCTCCCCTCAGCCTTCTCTTTTCCAAGCTGAAGAGCCCTAACCTTTTTAGTCTTTCCTCATACGAGAGGAGCTCCATCCCCTTTATCATCTTGGTCGCTCTTCTTTGAACCTTTTCTAGTGCCCCTACATCTTTCTTGAGATAAGGAGACCAGAAATGAACACAATACTCCAGGTGAGGTCGCACCATGGAGTGATACAGAGGCATTATAATATCTTTAGTCTTGTTAACCATCCCTTTTTAAATAATTCCTAGCATCTTGTTGGCTTTTTTGGCCGCTGCTGCACATTGGTCAGAAGGTTTCATTGTATTGTCTACAATGACACCCAGATCCCTTTCTTGGGTGTTAACTCCCACGGTGGAATCTAGCATCCAGTAACTGATTTGGGTTATTCTTCCCAAAATACATCACTTTGAATTTGTCCACCACCTCTTCCAGGAGGCCATTCCACAAAAAAGTATTTTCTGAGGTTACTTCTTAGTCTATCCCCTTTCACCTCCATCCTATGCCTCCTTATTACAGAGTTTCCTTTCAATTGACTCTCCTCATGCACATTTATCACCCTTATCCCACTTTTCCTTCAAAGTATACATATTGAGATCTTTAAGACTCTCCTCATACACCTTATTACATTACATGTCAAAGACCATTGACCATATTAGTAGCCTTCCTTTGGACTGACTCAATCCTGTTTTCATCTTCTTGAAGAGGTGGTCTCCCGAACTGTACACAATATTCTAAACGAGGTCTCAGCAGAGGCTTATTACAGTGGCATCATTACCTCCTTTTTTTACTGGCCAATCCTCTCTCTATGCGCTCAACCATCCTTCCAGCTTTCACCATCGCCTTTTCTACCTGTTTGGTCACCTTAAGATCATCACTTACGATCATACAAAATCCTAAATGGAGTAGAACAGGTACAAGTGGATCGATTTTTCACTCCGTCAAAAATTACAAAGACTAGGGGACACTCGATGAAGTTACAGGGAAATACTTTTAAAACCAATAGGAGGAATTTTTTTTTTACTCAGAGAATAGTTAAGCTTTGGAACGCATTGCCAGAGGTTGTGGTAAGAGCGGAGAGTGTAGCTGGTTTTAAGAAAGGTTTAGACAATTTTCTGGGGAAAAAGTCCATAGTCTGTTATTGAGAAAGACATGGGGGAAGCCAATATTTGCTCTGGGATTACTAGAATTGAATGTTGCTATTATTTGGGTTTTGGCCAGATACTAGTAACCTGGATTGGCCACCATGAGAACGGGCTACTGGTCTGACCCAGTAAGGCTATTCTTATGTTACCCAAGTCCTATTCTCTTTCATGCAGTCCGAATGCATTACTCTGCTTTTCTTAGCACTAAATGTTAATTGCTAAATTCTCAACCATTCATCAAAACTGTCAAAGGCTTTCTAAAAATCTAAATACATCATATCTAGCACTCTACCTCTATCTAATTCTCTGGTTACCCAGTCAAAGACAGATTAGTCTGACAAGACCTGCATCTACTGAAACTGTTTTGACTCAGGTCCTGTAATCGATTGAAATTCAGAAACTTCAGAATTCTCTGTTTTAAAAGCATTTTGATTCATTTACTTACCTGTAGAGTTCCCAATCACTTCCTTACTTCTGATTTGGGGAGAAGGACAACATCCACCCTTCTCTAGAGAGCACTTAGTTTATTTATTAGTTGCCTGTGTGGAACACGGTCAAAGGCTTTGCTAAAATCTAAATGCACTACATCTAACGCTCCCCTTCTATCCAAATTCTCTTGTCACCCAATCAAAGAAATTGATCAGATATGACTGACAAGACCTGCCTCTAGTGAATTTATGTCGCCTCAGGTTCTATAATCAATTGGATTCCAGAAACATCACTATTCTCTGTTTTAAACATGTTTCCATTAATTTACTTACCATAGAACATAAGAACATAAGCAATGCCTCTGCTGGGTCAGACCTGAGGTCCATCGTGCCCAGCAGTCCGCTCACCCGGCGGCCCAACAGGTCCAGGACCTGTGCAATAATCCTCTATCTATACCCCTCTATCCCCTTTTCCAGCAGGAAATTGTCCAATTCCTTCTTGAATCCCAGTATCGTACTCTGCTCTATTATGACCTCTGGAAGCGCATTCCAGGTGTCCACCACACGTTGGGTAAAGAAGAACTTCCTAGCATTCGTTTTGAATCTGTCCCCTTTCAACTTTTCCGAATGTCCTCTTGTTCTTTTATTATTTGAAAGTTTGAAGAATCTGTCCCTCTCTACTCTCTCTATGTCCTTCATGATCTTGTAAGTCTCTATCATATCCCCTCTAAGTCTTCTCTTCTCCAGGGAAAAGAGTCCCAGTTTTTCCAATCTCTCAGCATATGAAAGGTTTTCCAAACCTTTTATCAGACGCGTCGCTCTCCTCTGAACCCTCTTGAGTATCGCCATATCCTTCTTAAGGTACAACGACCAATATTGGATGCAGTACTCCAGATGCGGATGCACCATCGCTCGATACAACGGCAAGATAACTTCTTTCGTTCTGGTTGTAATACCCTTTTTGATGATGCCTAGCATTCTATTTGCCTTCTTAGCGGCCGCTGCGCACTGTGCCGTCGGCTTCATTGTCAAGTCCACCATTACCCCCAAGTACCTTTCTTGGGTACTCTCATTTAAAAACATCCCTCCTATCGTATAGTTGTTTCTGTTTCCCACATGTAATACTTTACATTTCTCAACATTGAACTTCATCTGCCATCTCGTTGCCCATTTCCCTAGTTTGTTCAAGTCCCTTTGCAGTTCTTCACAGTCCTCTTTAGTCCGAGCTCTACTAAATAGTTTGGTGTGTCGTCCGCAAATTTTATTATCTCACACTTCATCACTGTTTCTAGGTCATTTATGAATATATTAAATAGCAGCGGCCCTAGTACTGAGCCCTGCGGGACCCCACTCGTGACCCTCCTCCAGTTCGAGTAGTGGCCCTTCACTCCTACCCTCTGTTTCCTACCCGCCAACCAGCTTCTGATCCATCTATGTACATCTCCTTCCACCCCATGGTTCTTCAGTTTCCGGAGTAGGCATTCATGGGGCACCTTGTCAAAGGCTTTTTGGAAATCTAGATATATGATGTCTATGGGGTCTCCTTTGTCCATCCGTTTGTTAATTCCTTCGAAGAAGTGCAATAAGTTCGTTAAGTAAGATCTTCCCTTGCAGAAACCGTGTTGGCTGGTTATCAGAAGTTCATATCTTTCAAAATGTTCATCGATTTTTTCTTTTATCAGTGCTTCTGCCATTTTCCCCGGAACCGAGGTCAGACTCACCAGTCTGTAGTTTCCTGGGTCACCTCTTGATCCCTTTTTAAAGATGGGCGTAACGTTGGCTATCTTCCAGTCCTGCGGGATCACGCCTGTTTTCAGGGATAGATTGCAAATTTGCTGCAGTAGTTCCGCTATCTCCTCCTTTAATTCCTTCAGAACCCTTGGATGGATTCCATCTGGACCCAGGGATTTGTCTGTTTTTAATTTTTCTATCTGTCTGCGTACATCTTCAAGGCTCACTTCCATGGATGTTAATTTTTCTGCCTGATTTCCGTTGAAGAATTGTTCAGGTTCCGGTATGTTGGATGTGTCTTCATTTGTAAATACAGATGAAAAGAACACATTAAGTCTTTCTGCCACTTCTTTCTCCTCCTTTACCACTCCCTTCTTGTCACCGTCGTATAGCGGTCCCATATCCTCCCTAACCCGTTGCTTCCCTTTAACATATCTAAAGAACGGTTTGAAATTTTGTGCTTCCCTGGCTAGCCTCTCTTCATACTCTCTTTTGGCTTTTCGAACCACTCGGTGACATTCTTTTTGATATTTCCTGTTCTCTTTCCAGTTCCCCTCAGTTTTGTCCTTTTTCCATTTCCTGAATGAATTTTTCTTATTGCCTATCGCTTCCTTCACTGTTTTGGTTATCCACGCCACCTTTGTGGAGAGGGACCACATCCACCCTTCTCCAGTCCTCCAGTACCACTCCCAACTCTAGAGAAGCATTGAAAAGATCAACCAGAATTTCCCTGTTTCTTCAGTACCATCAAATGTACATCATCCAGCCCCATTGCTTTGAACAGCTTTAGTTTAGCTAGCTCCTCATAAGCGCAATACTCTGAAAATCAATTAGGATCTACCACACCTCCAGCCCTATTTTGCGTTTGTCTTCAGAAAAGAAATTACTCATCTCTGGACATGAGTATTGAGAAATAGATCTGTGTGGAAATGCAGTGGCAGAACAGATCATTTCCTTCCCCTTATTCCTTGAAAGAAGCAGAGCAGAGCTGAAAATGTTGGAGCTGCTCGTCCTTAAGTCAGAAGCAGCCGCATAGCTTTAATTTTTACATGATCCTCTAGCACAGTGGTCTCAAACTCAAACTCTTTGCAGGGCCACATTCTGGATTTGTAGATACTTGGAGGGCCTCAGAAAAAAATAGTTAATGTCTTATTAAAGAACTGACAATTTTGCATGAGGTAAGACTCTTTAGTTTATAAATCTTTCCCTTTGGCTAAGTCTTAATAATAATATTGTAATTTATAGCTAAAGAGACATATGATCAAGAAACTGTTTTATTTTACTTTTGTGATTATGATAAACATACCGAGGGTCTCAAAATAGTAACTGGCGGGCCGCAAGTGGCTTCCGGGCCGCGAGTTTGAGACCACTGCTCTAGCACAACTGAGGAGACCAGCCTTGATAGAAGAAATATAGGGGTATGTCTGTCTGCCTCACTGCTTCTGCCATTATTAGGTGTGTCATCTCCTAACCCTCTTTTTGTTTATTGTGTCAGTATTCCAGGTCCCACCTCCTCTGCTCCTGTGTGAGGAACACAGGATAAGATTGACTAAGGAATTGTGGGAGGAATGAGTGACAGTCTAATAGGAACAAGATATGTGGTCCAGTGTTCATATGGTTTCTTAAGAATTAGCAAAACAAACAGTTGCTTACAGACATATGAAATGGAATCTCTAGTATAGCGAATGATGCAGGGAAAAAATTTGTCCCTGTCCCCATGAGCTCTGTCCCCATCCCCGCCTTGTCTCACTGTGCGCTTTGTCCCCGTCACTGCCCCCATCGCATCTCCGTGAACTCTGTCTGATCCCATCCGCACAAGCCTTGACTAGTTATGATTTTGTATTGAAATAATTTTATTCAAGTATAAAAAGAAACAATATTCTGTACAACTGTCATTTTATAAATCACAAATACAGAAAAAGAATCAACAAAATCCGTCTCCCCTCACAATATCCCCTCCACTATCAGGAAAACTGAATGCTACATAGAAAATTCATCCTAACAGAATATATCAGTCACACACGCAGAAAACAAATGCCAAATACATAATAGCTGACCAAAAATAATAAACATAAACCAAAATCCCATGAAGTCACACTTTCCATGTAGTACACCACCAAACAAATAGAAAGATCCATTTCCTCCTATAATGTGCAAAATATAAAGATCATAAATGCTAGTGATGGTTTAGGCAAAGGAGTGCAATTAGGGAAACTGCCCCCTGGCTAGAGAAAGCCCTAAGCCTGCTGGAAGCTGAAGATGACATGGGCTAGTAGTGGGCTTTGGGTCCCCTCCCAAATTTCTGCCCTGGCAAGATAAACATTTCAGTTCTCATATATTCTAATCTCAAAATAGAAAATAAAATTATTTTTTCTACCTTTTGTTGACTGGTCATTTTATTTGTCAACTCACGTTGGTCCCAGGCTCTGATTTTTTTTCCCCCTTTGTCTTCTCATAACTCACTTGCCAGGGTCTCTTGCTCATTTGACATTTCTTCTTCTCTGTGCTCACCATCCATCTTCCATCTTTGTGTACCTATCTTTCCCTTCTCTGTCCCTTCCAGCATCTCCCCTGTGTCCTTCTCCCTGTATCTGTCATCACTACTCTGCATCCCTCATTACTCATCTCCCTTCTGTGTTCCTATTCTCTCCCATATCTAGCACTTTTCCACATCTACCTCCTCCCATGTCTGGCATTACCCCTCTCTGTCCATGTACCATTCCCATGCAGCATCTCCCTTTGTGTCCCTGTTTTTGTTCTCCTCTCCATGCCTATTATTTCCCCTCTGTATCTGATACCTCCCCAAGTCTCTCCCTCTTTCTCCTGTGTTCTGTATTTAATTCCCTCTTCCTTCATCTGCTTAGTATGGCATCTCTTTTTCCCTTCCCTCCAGAAACCCACCTTACACAGATACAGGCCTTCTCCCACTTCCCTCCAGCAGCTCCCCTTCCACAGGTGCACCTCTCCCCCTTCCCTCCAGCTCCCCCTCCTACAGATACTGTAGTTCTATCCCTTCTCTTCAGTTCCAGTCCTCCCCTTCCTAGCTCAAGCACCTCTCCCTCCCTTACCTTCAGCTCCAGCCTTCTCCTGTGCCCTTCCCTCCAGCCCCAGTATCTGCTTTGCCTTGCTCTCTCTCTTCCTCAGGGCCAATGGCTCCAGCCCCCTCTCCCTCTTAGGTCCAACTCTGGCCAGCTTTCCTTCCTCCATACCACTGACACACACCTTGTAGAAGAGCAAGCCAATCTCCACACAGGCCTGCTCAATGATGCTCATGGTCTTCCCTCTGCTGGGCTCCTCCTTATGATGCAACTTCCTTTCGTTGCAAAAAGAGGAAGTTACATCATAAGGAGGGGCCCGTCAGAGGGAAGGCAATGAGCATTATTGAAAAGGCCTATGTGGAGATCAGTTTGCTCTTCAATAAGGTGTGTGCCAGCAGCAGGGAGGAAGGGAAGCCAGCTGGAGCCACCAGACCCATGAGCGAGGGTGAGGGTGCTGGAGCCTGTTGGTCCTGTGAGTGAGGGGGCAGAGCTGGAGCCCGCCAGACTCGTGAGGTGGGGGAGGGAAATCAAATACCTACATTTTTTTGCTCAGAACTCCTGAGGGGGAGGGATGCCTGGAGCCAAGAGGGAGGTATGGATGCCTGGAGCCTTATGAAGGGAGCTGTGATGGTGGGTGGGGTTCCTGCAGGATCACAGCTTTTTACTGCTCCTGCAGAGCGGTAAAAAGCTTTGTTCCCAAACCAGCAGTAAACAGATGGAATTTTTACCCTTTCCTGCAGTTTGCCTCAGGAACAAGTCACCATGTCATTCTCTAATCTAGCGGTGCACTGTGTGGACAAAAACATTTTTCAGGAGCTGCTTTTTGCTTTTATTGAATGTGTAAAACTTCCTAGATTTTGATAAGATTTTATTACTACCTCAACAATGCATTTACAAAATTACAGATTGCTATGCCAACAGGGTTAAATAATAAACACCCCCCCTTCCCTTTTTATGAAGCCGCTTTAGGCTTTTTTATCACGTCAGAGATAATATCACCACGGCAATAAAAAAGCCTAATGCAACTTCATAAAAGGGGGGTCTAAATTAGTCTGTATTTTTATTAAATGAATTTATTTAGCACCATAGCATAATATGAGCCAGCAAGGCCACTGTGATCTTGTTAAGGGGTCTTCGTGGTAGTGTCAAATGTGGTGGAATAGATTGTCTGAGTTCCCAGAAGGATTATGGAGACCGATTGCATGCCATATCCTAAATTATGAAGTGTGAAGTTTAACCTTTTTGAAAGGACTGCCCTCTAAAACAGGTATTTTTATGCAGAAATGTGGTTCAATACAGTTTTTAAAAAGATGAAATAAGCAAATATGGAAAAAAAATGTTTTGTAATTTTGCAATAAGTATTGGAAAAAATAATGTTTAACTAGTGTTACAGTGCCGAGTTTCATACTTCATTCGTACATTACCCCCTCTTTTACGAAACTGCGATAGCAGTTTCTAGCACGGGGAGCCTCACTGAAGGCCCGCGCTGCTCCCAACGCTCATAGAAACTCCATAAGTGTCAGGAGCAGCACGGGCCATTCAGCGCGACTCCCCGCGCCAGAAACCGCTGTCGCAGTTTTATACAAAGAGGCCTAGTATGCATGAAATACTTTTTCAGATATGATGAAATAGCAATGTTAAGGTTCTCAGCTCAACAAGCTCAAAGCAAAGAAATTGCATCACTGGCAGCTTTTTTCCCCCACTGCATTCATGGAGTTGTAGCTTTCATTTCTCTATGAAAAGCAGGATTATATCCTCACACATGCAATAAGGCACAGCTTCCCAAACTGTGGTTCACGACCCTAAACAGGGTCGCAAAACCCACATTCAGCGTCACAACCGGGGCAGATAATCCAGAGGACGTCATTAATATGTAGTCCCCAGGGATTGCGTGCTTTCTGTGGCCACATAAATATTGGTGATGACTGCAATAGGGTTAAAAAATTATAAGTTGTATCAGCCTCTCAGGATTGAGCTGGTCCCAGTAATGCCCTGATTTACTGCCTCAGTTCGTAGAAGCAAGTATGGGCATTCATCTGTGGTCACGGCTGAGTCTATATTCTGAATGTTTGCTTGTCCATATTCATGGAAAGATAGCCCTAAATCTGGAGGGAGGGCAGCCATAGTATTTTTTTTTCCTTTACAGCAATTAGTTTTTCTTAGGCATGCCTAATTAAATTCACAAGGCAAACTGTCAGAAAAAAAACAATTTTGCTGCCAAAATTCAAGCAACTTTTTTTTTTCACAATGGTACATATATACTAGAGCTGCATATACACTTTTATTAATAGAATACAAGCTTCGTCTTTGAATTTATAATTGAGGAGTGGATCTCAGACACATCTTTCTTATGTATTTGCAACAATACAGGGTGCCCACAAAAACACTCCTTGATTCTAAATGGTTACAAAATCAAAACTTATTGGAATATGTTTATAAATAAGATGACAGCAAACACAAGTTCCAAAAAAGCATGGTTAGCAAGATCTTACACAATCGCTTGCATTTAAGAACATAAGAAGTTGCCTCCGCTGAGGCAGACCAGAGGTCCATCTCGCCCAGCGGTCTGCTCCCGCGGCGGCCCATCAGGCCTATTGCCTGAGCAGTGGTCCCTGACTATTTCTATAACCTACCTCTACTCCTATCCCTTATAAGCTGCAATTGGTGCAGAAGTTACAACTTTCAGACCATGCAACGCGACAAAATGACCAGGTGTTCCTCAAATGGCCCCCGAGATCACCGAACATTACTGTTTGTGACTTTTTCCTTTGGGGGTACATGAAAGACAGAGTGTACGTACCTCCTATCCGCAACTATGGATGATATGCAGGAACACATCACTGAAGCTATAAACGTGATCACACCGGATATGCTTCAGAGAGTCTGGTCCGAGTTCAATTATTGCATCGATGTTTGCCGAGTAACAGGTTATACCATATGAAACTTTATGAGTTGATAAAACTGTAGCCTCAAAGGTGAAAGAATATTCCAATAAATTTTGGTTTTGTAACCATTTAAAATCAAGGAGTGTTTTTGTGGGCACCCTGTATAATACATGACCAGGACTATTTCAGAGTCTGGAATTAGGCTGTTACAAGGTTCAAAGTCTGAAATATATTTGCCTGTTTTCAAAGCAGACGGCATTCAAGGAGTTTGAAGAGTTCTGTGGTGATGCTGAACTGCACTAGAATTCTGATTTTTGCTCATTTCAGCATTTCCTTTTACTCTTTGATGTTTCATATTTAAAGCTTCAGTGCCTTCGGCTCAAGTCAAGCAAAGGTGAGCACAAATGTTTGCAACGAAAGAGAAAAGCCCAGGCTCTAGCCTCTCTGTGGTTAAGTGGAAACTACAGACATGTGAGCTCATGTATTACACCCAGGTACATGCAAATAACCTGGAGCTGACATAGGCAGATTGTTACCTAATTCTGTTTAACTCAGGCCAAACTGCAAACTTCCCTAAGATTCAACAGTGAATTTGTGGAAATATGCCTTTTCACAATGCACATAGATTCACCACAAAACATCTGCTACAGGTTCTGCAATCTGGCAGATCTGCACTAGGTTTCTGTCAGTTTTAGAGGTCATGATTTGAAGCTCAAAAAGACCAGACCCAGGAGTAATATTATGAAATATTTCTTCGTGGAAAGGGTGGTGGATACATGGAAGCACTTCCCAGCGGAGTTTGCAAAAACAATAATGGAATGCAAGAAAGTATGGGATAAGCACAGATCATTATTTAGGGTTGACATTTTCTATATCATAGTCAGTGGTACCTTGGGGGGCGGGGGCGGGCACAGTTCTTGGTTGCTGATCTGGAGTTCCTATCAGTCCAATAATGTGCATGCATTGTATTTCTTGGCCTGGACATGAGAGCTGAAGCAGTGTCAGGAGGCTATTTCACAGCCGCTGCCATTCTTTTCCTGTCTGTGTTGGTACCACAAGCATGTTCAAAACCCATGGGCTGACCTGGAGGCTGGGGGGGGGGCTGAAGACTGACATGGACAGGCACTAAGCATAACGTGACCATTTATTTTTTTCTTCAAAAGGGAACATCTATTAATTGTCAGTCCCGCCCCAATCCTGCCCTAGCCCCGCCCTAATCCCACCCTAACCATGCCCCATCCCACCCTAGCCCCACCCCAATCCCACCCTAGCCCCACCCCCAATTTCTTCCATTCATTTTTCATGTACACATAATATCTTATTAATTCATAATGGTAACCATAAAATTTTTTAAAAAACTACAAAGCACACTATATGCAGAGAAAATGTTAATTATCATTTATATTTGGGGGATTTCAAAGATGTCAAGGCAGATGACTTTAAAATATGCAATGTCACCTCAGTAACTATAGAAAAATAGACAAATATAGTGCAAAATATAGACAGCAGATATAAATTCTCAAAACTGACACATTTTTATCACTAAATTGAAAATAAAATCATTAATCCTACTTTTCTGTCTGGTGATTTCATGAGTCTCTGGTTGTGTTTCCTTCTGACTGTGTATCCTTTCTTTCTGCACTCAGCCCCAACAATTGTCCCTTTCTATTCCTTCCCTCCTTCCTTCCTATGTCCTTAGTGCCCCCAGTGCCTCCATCCTGTGTCTTTAGTACCCACAGTGCCTCCATCCTGTGTCCTTAATGCCCCCAGTGCCTCCGTCCCGTGTCCTTAGTGCCCCCAGTGCCTCCATCCTGTGTCATTAGAGCCCCCAGTGCCTCCGTCCTGTGTCATTAGAGCCCCTAGTGCCTCCGTCCCGTGTCATTAGTGCCTCCAGTGCCTCCATCCCGTGTCAGCGAGTAAATGTTTTTATACATTACGGAAGCTAAGAACTATTAAAAAATATTTTGACATAACATCCTTTAGGTTACTGGTACAATCGCTGATCCTATCCACCCTGGCCTACTGCAACATCGTCTACCTGGGTATCCCACAAAAAACAATAAAGAAACTGAGATTAGTGCAAAACGCTGCAGTTCACCTAATCTTCGGACTGAGAAAAAATGACCACATTAGCCCATACTACAAAAAACTGCACTGGCTACCAATAGAAGCGCGAACACAATTCAAATTTGCATGCATGTGCTTCAAACAAATCTGGGGCCTAGCACCTTCCTACCTGCAAACATACTTTACTCTACACAACCCCCACACGAACAACCAGAAACAAAACATCTTCGCCTATCCTAAAATCACTGGCTGCCAATAAAAATCCTTCCTTGACAGAACCTTCATGTTCTAAGCTAACAAACAATCCTGGCTGGGAAACTACATAAATAAAACCAGATAGACCTACAACGCATTCCGAAAATCAATCAAAACCACTCTGTTTGACAAATTCATCACCTAAACAGACCGACCTTCGCTCACCACGCTTTTCCTCCTACAAACCCGAAGCAATCTCTCAGCAACCCCTCTCACTTCCCTCCCCTTACAACCCCTCTTACTTTTCCTCCCCTTACTACCCTTTTCTTCTGTAACATTCCCCCTCATACATTTGTAATTCGCTGAATGTCCAGCCTTCTTTCGAAGTGAACCGCCTAGAAGTCGTCTATGTCGGTATAGAAAAATAAAGATATTATTATTATTATTATATTATTAGTGCCCCCAGTGCCTTCATCCTATGTCCTTAGTGCCCCCAGTGCTTCCTTCCCATGTCCACTGATGCCAAACTCTGCACATCCGAAAGCGGGTTCACTTAGTTTGGGCACATCATCATCACCTTGCCATTCCAATCGAAGTGGACTACAGATGCTGTACAGTGAAGTGCAGATGCTGATGAAAAGTTCTGGCTACACCATCTGTTAATTTCCAGCAGCGACTGCCGTTGCTGGGCTAGAACTTTTCATCAGCATCTGTACTTTTTCACACATATATACCCTATTTTTGCTGCCTACTCTGCTACAAAGTTTTCACTAAAGCACGTCCCGCTAGCACGAGCCACTTATTCATCCTTCTAGCAACAAGAACATTCAGGCAGCCAAAAAGCCACGCTTTAGCTGGGGGACCGTCAGTCCTAGAGAGGGAATGGCCAGTTTGGAGCCACGTGCACTGCACTTCGGTAGTCATAGTTCCGACGCTCACCATTTCCACCCCTAGATTCGTGGAGCAACTACAAGCCCCGTGATGCCCGAGAGAGAGGACGGTTAGTGTCAATGCCTGAATTGAAAGAGCGCGGCAGGGAGGGAGGGGAAGCAATCGCCGACCCGTTGTCCCCGCGTACAGCTTCGGGACGCTGTCCCTGAAAACGGGACATTTTGGCATCCCGAAGCGGTGGGTCGGGACAACGGGACAGTCAGTATCATTGAAATGGTCACCTTAACTAAGCACCACATTTCTTCTGCCTCTCTTTGCTTTCTCTTTCCTTTCCACTCCCCACCAAATTTAAAATTTAAATTACCTTATCTATTCTAATCTAACACAAGATTTCTGAATTGCTCTAATACCATTTAGTTCAAGGTGATTTATATAAAGAAAAAGCCATAATAATTCTATGGGAAAATACAATTCTTTGAATAAAAAGATGTCCTTACAATTCTTTAAAAGCTATATTTTGCAAATATTTTTAGAATAGCCTAAATCAGTGTCTCACAAACTTTCCAGCCTGCGGCACACTAAATCCAGTGCCCCGGCCGGAAGGCACCCGGAAGTGTGCAGACAATCGACGCCATGACATAACGCACATGCATGACATTATTGCGTCGACAGCCGCACATGCGCGGAGGCCCGTCTGGCCGTGACCTGCCAGTGGAGGGATCCAGGAGGTGCGAGGAGAGGAGGAGAGACGCCAGGAGGAGAGTCGTCCACACAAGCTGACTTCTCACAGGACATGCTTCTCGCTGCGAGAGGCACATCCTGTAGGCAGGCAGCCGGAGTGGATGACTCTCCTCCACGCCAGTGTATCATGGCACACCAGAAATCTCAGAAGGCACACAGGTTGCAATACACTTCTCCCTCATTATTCGCGGGGGATACAGGCAGAGCCGGACCGCGAATGGCAAAAAACCGCGATTATCCGGCTCTGACCCATCCCCATCTCCCTGCCGCCTTCCTGACCTTACCTGGTGGTCTAGAGGGCTTTCGGGGCAGGAGCGATCTTTCTACACTCCTGCCCCGTGCAGATCGCCATGAGGAAATGGCTGCTGTGAGTTCCCGTAGTCTCTCGAGACTACGTCGGGAACTCCCTACAGCCATTTCCTCATGGCGATCTGCACGGGGCAGGAGCGTAAGAAGATTGCTCCTGCCCCGAAAGCCCTCTAGACCACCAGGTAAGGCCGGGAAGGCGGCAGGGAAGTAAAAAATATGGTTTTTTTAAATTTTCCCCCTCCCCAGAAAAAAATTGCGATTATGTGAAATCACGAGTGCAGAAACCGCGAATGGGGCGGGGGAAGTGTACACTGGTCTAAGAAGTCTGTTTCCAGCGTTTTTGGTTACCTTTTTGCTTATTTATCACAGGTGGTCTATGGAGCTCTGTGCATTTCCAATTCCAATATTACATAATGTTCTGAACTGCTAGGAATAGTACCAACATTCAGGCGACTCTCTGTGAATTAAGGTTGCCCACCCCTGTCTTATAGCAAGCAGATAATACTGTGATGGATTCCTTGTGTTTAACAGTTGAGGCTCCAGTGGGCAATACCCCTAGCTTTGCTGATTTGTGTGAAAAGAAGTTGAGAGAATATGAGATTACAGCACTAATTCAGAGAGTAAGGACTGCCTACTCTGTGTAAAGCTAGGAATTTCTATGAAATATTTTACATGCTTCTCTCCTCTCCACTCCTTCCTGACCTCCATAGTCCTCCCTACCACCTTCCTCTGTAATGTCGCCTAGAGCTTGTATAGGTATGTGCGACGCACAAATGGAAGAAATAAAATAAATAAATAAATAAAATGGTTTATATGCGTGAATTCTGCCCCTTTATAGGGAGGCCAGTCACAAGTGAAGGCTGCAAAATAGTAGTCAAGATTCAGCCAGTGCTCACTGGATAAAGGGGTCCTTTTCTTAAGGTATGCTAACCGATTTAGCGCGTGCTAAATGCTAAGGCATCCATTATAGTCAATGGGCACCTTAGCATTTAGCACACGCTAAATCGGTTAGGGCACCTTAATAAAAGGACCCCCAAAGTTAACTGAACTGCACCCAGTGAATACTGCCTGAATGTTCAGCTTGAAGCCACGCTAGCTGAATATCCCATCTAAAATGATTTTAAATTTTAGGTCTGCTATTAACCTAAACAGAGCACGTAGCTAATCGCCAAAGTCTGCTGCCCTGGAACTTTTGGTGACGTGCACTTTGAGCTGCAACCGCTTCCCTTGATACAGCTTTGGAGAAACAGGGCTACTGTCAAGAGATTAATATTATAGCGGTGAAGGAACAGCAGACTTTGGTGATTAGCTAAGTGCTTTTAGTTGTTCTTGAAACATTTGAGATGGTTACTCATGAAATTGCCTTCAACATCATAGTTTTAAGCTCAGTTTCATATGTTTATGGCACTGAACTTTATGTGGAGGTTTTTTGGCTGATGGCTGTATATAACACTTCTTATGGCATACTATGATCATATAAAGAAACCGGTATGGAGTATTTTCAAATCGTTTCAATGAATTATGAGTATGCCTCAGCCCCACCACTCCACCGCTGTGCTAGCTCTTAACTGCGGCGAGATTTATGTGGCACTTCATCATTGGCCGCTCATAGTCATTTTAAATCTGCTAGTCTTGTTTTTTAATTCTTTTTTTATATCTTTTTTATGTGTACCTATAAAACCATCTTAGCTGTAAGAATCAAGTGTACTTAATTGTACTTAGCTTTAAGTAGCATAGCTAAATCCAGCCAACGCCGGGGAGTTTAACCCAACATGTTTCACACCATACAGGCACTGTGTCAAGGGTCTCCCGAGGTGCAGCGTGTCATCCGACTCTAGACACTGAATGAGTCGGATGACACGCTGCACCTCGGGAGACCCTTGACACAGTGCCTGTATGGTGCGAAACATGTTGGGTTAAAATCCCCGGCGTTGGCTGGATTTAGCTCTGCTACTTAAAGCTAAATACAATTAAGTACATTTGATTCTTACAGCTAAGATGGTTTTATAGGTACACATAAAAAAGATATAAAAAAAGAATTAAAAAACAAGACTAGCAGATTTAAAATGACTATGAGCGGCCAATGATGAAGTGCCACATAAATCTCGCCGCAGTTAAGAGCTAGCACAGCGGTGGAGTGGTGGGGCTGAGGCATACTCATAATTCATTGAAACGATTTGAAAATACTCCATACCGGTTTCTTTATATAATTATAGTACATTTAGAGATTTGATCCCGGTAAATTAATATAAGAAGATAGCCATTTTCTCAGAGTGTAACACTTCTTATGGCATACTATGAAGTAAATTTTCTGAGGTATTTCTCTCCACATTTAATATGATAGCTTAAACACTTAATAATTACAATAATAATAATTTAAAAAAATAAAAACAACAACCCTAAGTGGATGCTGGGACAATTGATTTGCTATATAACTTATTTTTGATTTTGCTATGTTTTTACATGTACCACATCTAGGAAGCATAGTTTGGGTGGAACAGGAACATTACATGAGCGTACACACATTTGCACCTGCCTCAGAACAGGTTTAAATGTGGAGGTCATTATTTGTGCACGAGCGGGATTGCTTCAGACAGAGGAGTAGCAATGGAGGTTATCTCTGGGTGCGCCTCCCAATGCGCTCTTCCCTGATGCCCTGACATTGCTCTGCCCTGCTCCCTGATCTTACCTCCATACCTCTTTACAGCGAGCAGGCCATCATACCCACTGCTTGCGCCAGCTGCACCTTCCTTCTGATGTCACTTCCTGGTTCCGCGAATAGGAAGTGATGTTAGAGTGAGAAACAAAGCCGGTGCAAGAAGCATATAGGACAGTCTGCTCGCTGTCAGCGAAGATTTGAAGATGTAGTGGCAGTGAAGGGGGAACCTTTCAGAGACCTGTCTCATTGCCGAGGAGGTGGGGGGAATAGGAGAGGTGACAGCGTCCCCACCTAGTTGGCACCCAGAGTGGTACATACATACACCCCTGCCCCCCTTGCTATGCCACTGCTTCTAGATACTGCCTTTGTAAATGAGGCTTATGGAAGTAAAGGGTCAACAAACAAGTTGTGGTGATGCTTTTTTTTAACTAAATATATCTTTGACAAGCTTTGGGAAAAGTTGTCCTGTCATCAGGTTAGTGAAGCAGCAATGCTGTCACACTGGGTTTAAATTATAGCCCAGAGTAATCTAGGTGCTACTGCAGCACAGTAAGGGGGGAGGGTAGAGAAGTGATGACAGTAGCACTTTACAGCTGAAAGGCCCTATATCTGACAGTGTTACTTCTCATCACCTCTCTATCCCCTAAGCACTTTTACTGAGGTGTAATGTACATGCAGACAGCCTACGACCTAGGTGAGATTTGTATTTAAGCCCAATATAATTGCATTGTTTCTTTTTTTCTGATGAAGACAAAAAAACTCTCAAAAGAATCTAACAGAATGCATGCAGAACAATAAGAGTAGAGCATCAGGCAGACGACACAAATATTTCTTCTTGGACTGGTTTGAGGGCAGTCAGGACTAACAAAGCTAGGATGCTGGTTAACATGTAATCCACACACACCAGCTTCCATCCATCAATAGTTAGGTAAGCCTCAAACTGTGACAAGTTTACTTAAAATTTATCCAACATAAAGTACATCAAAACTATTATCTCTCCCACCCCAGTATAAGAAGAATTCAAATCTAATAACATAGTGAAAACCCTATTGTACTTATTAATCAGTGATATTAACAAAATACAATATCCATCTACCCACCCACCCTCCCTGGAAAATGAAAAATCAGAAAAATAGTCCGGCTAATCAACTTTAATAAAATTTACCAAGGACTCCAAGTTGATTTAAAAATCCTGTTCTTACCCATAAGTTCTGAGATCATTATCTTGTATTTGTAACATAAGCATACAGACTCCCACCAAAAATGAAAATTAAGCAGATCCCAACTTTTCCAATTTTTGGTTACCATTTGCATGGCTATCCCAGTCATGATACCTAATAATTTTTTAAAATATTTATCCAAAGGAGGCTTGGAGAACATCAAAAGGGCCACAAATAACCGCCTCATATGACAGCGGAATACAAGATTCTAAAACCAAATTTGTTTGTCCCCATATCGATCTCCAAAAGCTGAATATCAAAGGACAATAGAAAAATAAGTGATCCACTGTCCCTATTTCAAGATGACAGTGCCAGCATCTATTTGACTTTGAACTATCTAACTATTGCAACCGAACAGGAGTTCACAAAATTCTTTGTAACAGAAAAAAACAAGTTTGCCTCATAGAGTGCCATAGAGGTTAAAGGAGAAATATTTCTGGTGTTTAGACAGGACGGTCTAAATCAATGGTCTCAAACTTAAACCCTTTGCAGGGCCACATTTTGGATTTGTAGGTACTTGGAGAGCCTCAGAAAAAAATAGTTAACGTCTCATTAAAGAAATGACAATTTTGCATGAGGCAAAACTCTTTATAGTTTATAAATCTTTCCTTTTGGCTAAGTCTTAATAATAATATTGTAATTTATAGCTAAAGAGACATATGATCAAGATACTGTTTTATTTTACTTTTGTGATTATGATAAACATACCAAGGGCCTCAAAATAGTACCTGGCAGGCCACATGTGGCCCCTGGGCTGCGAGTTTGAGACCACTGGTCTAGATATATATATATATATATATCACATTTCATCTTGCACAGCAGTTATTTACATTTCTTGTAAATATCTTTTGCTCATGAAATAGTTATGAGAGTACACAGTTCCTTTATGGAACATGAATACTGGACTTTTGTTGGGGGAGGGGGTTCTTTCTTTTTTACTTTGCCATCTCAGGCCTTTGCTCATGAGCAACTCTGACAGTGGACTCTATTCAGTAGCAGCAAAAGTGAACTAGTTGCAAATATAACCTATGACAAATACTCTGGATATCTAATGCACTTGGCTCAGTGTAAACCTAAAACCTATTGCTTGTAGGCAGAGCTGAAATGGTTAGCCAACTTGTCTTCAGGCCTGGGTAATGATGCACCAGTCATCATTTTATAATATTTTGAGCCACATCGGTTACTTATAAGTATCACTTTTTTTATACCGCACAATATTTTACAATCGGGAATACCTTTATGAATCATAAGAACTTAAGAATAGCCTTACTAGGTCAGACCAATGGTCCATCAAGCCCAGTAGCCCGTTCTCACGGTGGCCAATCCAGGTCACAAGTACCTGGCCAAAACCCAAGGAGTAGCAATATTCCATGCTACTGATCCACAGCAAGCAGTAGCTTCCCCCATGTCTTTCTCAATAACAGACTATGGACTTTTCCTCCAGGAACTTGTCCAAACCTTTCTTAAAACTAGCTACACTATCCACTCTTACCACAACCTCTGGCAACTAAATTTATTGCAAAAATAAAACACCATACAAATGTACATATAGAGGGCTCCTTTTACTAAACGGCAGTAGAGGTTTCTACAGACGGCCGGCAAGGTAAATGCTCCGATGCTCATAGTGAGTGTCGGAGCATTTACCTTGCCAGCCCTCAGTAGAAACCTCTATCGCTGTAAGGTAAAACCCAGAAAAAATCACTTATCTAGAAATTACATATCCAGTATACAGTAGACACAATGGAGGGACTTTTCATACCAAACAGGAACAATTTTATGGGCAGGCTCTGCAGTTTTATGCTTTTTTAAAAGAAAAGTACACACCTACTTTCACTTTGAGTCTTGAAGTGGGCGCAGAGTATGCTCAGCCACTTTCACTTGTTTTTTTTTGTGCAGGTAGAACATAGCATTACAAGAGTAGTTTAATAGGTCCTTGATGTGAGAAAGCCATAAAGATGCTTATTTGAAGTCTTTCATAAAGGCAGTAAAACAGGCCCCAACAGCACATAAAATGCTGACACACATTTGCACATGCTCTGAAGTCGATATAAATGTGGGCATATGCGCTCCAGGGCATCTACGAATTTTCTAAAATACACGTGTGTATTATCCATCTGCCTACATGTTCAAACGGGACCACAATTTCCATGTGCATGTTAGACTTGTGCTACTGATTCCGATATACCGACATACTCTTAAATTCCACAACAATCTTTTAGTTCAATGAAGATTATATATTTATTTATTTTTTATTTTTCCATTTATATCCTGCTTTAAAGCAAAGTGGGTTATAGTTAAAACAAAGATTCAAAAATATCACTCCAAAACAAAAGCACCACACAAGCCAAGAAAGCTAGCTTATTACTTAAGCAAAAGAAAAGCCTCAGACAAACGGAGAGGTGTACTCACACTCTTCCAGCAAAGCATCATAGGCAAAAAAACTTTCACACAAGTTTAAAGTTAGCAGGTGGGAGCAAAAAATAGCCGAGACTTCAACTCCAGCGCAGGGAGCAATTTTGGATTTTTCAGCTCCAGGCTGTGCAGCCCCATGGATTAAATACAAGCATCGATTGGTTCTATTTTTATTGAATCCTATCAGCATTTCTATAGTTAATCATGTCATCATTTTAGTTTTATCTTGTCTGCAGTATTTCTCTAGTATGCTCTGTTTTGTGTATCAGCTGTTTTTATCTCATGTGATTTCAATCATTCAGTTTTGTGAATGAGCTGACATGGTCTGCCCGGATTGGCTGGTTCGTTTTCAGCTGACCTGTCACGTGATCTTTCTCCTGACAGGGCTGGACATGGTTATAAGCCCCACAACAGTGCTTTGAAAGTTGTGGTTGAAAGCAGCAGTTAGGATCTACGTACTGTAAGTAATTGTATGAGCTTTTGCTCTTTTTCAACTTTCAGCAGGTGAGCAATTTCATTTCCCTTTTGGGTTTGTGCTTTGTGTTATAGGATAGCCTGGATTTGGTGCTAAGGCCCTGAAGCAGTGGTTACCAGCCACGAAATGATCATCGGCCTGGCCTGTGTGTTCAGTGGTTTTTACCATTAATCATTCTCGGTTATTTTTTGCTCCCATCTGCTAACTTTAAACTTGTGCGAAAGGTTTTTTGCCTATGATGCTTTGGTGGAAGAGTGTGGGTACACCCCTCCGTTTGTCTGAGGCTTTTCTTTCGCTTAAGTAATAAGCTAGCTTTCTTGTGTGGTGCTTTTGTTTTGGAGTGATATTTTGAATCTTTGTACTATACTTCCCTCCATTCCTCCCTGGTTTTTGTGATTGTTTACACTTAAAACATACATAATATAAAACAAACTCATACAAACATATAAAGAAATTCAGACATGCCTGAAGAATTAACAATAAAATGAACAGTTGTAATAATTACTCGTACATACCTGCAGTAAATGCAAACAACCCACTAATTATTATAGAAGATACTTGTTAAAAAAAGTTATTTTTTAGGAATGAGTTGAAAACTTAAGCAATTGGATAAAATTCTAATCTTTAGCAAAGGGAATTCCAGACGTGAGCAGCAGCTTAAGTATTGAAAGGTAGAAGAAAAATTAACTCGCTCCTGCCCAGGTTCTCTCAATGTTAAAAATGGCTACCGAGGCTGCCACTGGAAGTCTCTGCAGCTATTTGGTGGTAGTGCTAGACATTTTTGAGGGGTGAGACACATTTGCTGATGATGGGGGGGTCTGTTGCTGCCAGTGGGAGAGCTCTGCTGGAGGGGTGGGGGTGGCTGATGGCCTCGGCATACTTACCTGCAAGAGTTGTACTGAAGCGGGATGCAATTTTGCTTGTGTCAGTGGAATACACAGAGAACCTGATTCTTGAAACATGCATCCTGATTGTAGGCAGTGATAGGCGTCCTATCACCATCTGGCAGCCAATCGGGTTGCACTTTTTTTTTAAGTGTCCAAGATAAGACACCTACATTGTAGGCCTCTATAGCATGTCTACGGAGATGCGTACCCACATTTAAGCATGCCCAAGGTGGAACATGGGCATGGTTTCGCCCAGAAGTGGCTTTGGGCAAGCTTATGCATCGGTACGCAACTCCATAGATGCAAGACAGATGCCTTACATATAGGCCTGCAAGGCGTCTTTCCAGGAGTGTAGACACAATTCTGAATAGGATGCCGATGTGTGATTAACATGGTATTGGCGGTCGCCAATATTAGCATCCTATACAGAATCAGGCCCATACTTTGCAACATTTGATTGACCTTTTATAACGGCTAACTCAAAAAAGAGAATGTTGGTCCTGGACGTTGGACCTCATCAGATTTGATCAGTCAACTTTCTTGAGCCCAGAAGACAAGAACTACAGAAGGAGAAGTAGGCAAAAAGGAAGGAGGATAAAGAAATGGAGAATGAAGAGTGAAAAAAGAACAGCCGAAGAGCAAGAGCTAATGGAGAGATCTGTGCTTGAAGTAGAACAGGGAGATTCAGATGACATGGCAGAAGATTCAATGGAAGAAGCTCCTGTTGCTCTAGAAGAAGCCAGGAAGAGGCCAAAATATAATACTGAGGATATAACCAACATAGCCCTTGCCAGTTTAAAGACTGAGAGAGACAGCAGAGATTACTACTGAGGCCTGGATTTATGCAGAACTCATCACTCACTTGGACACTACTTTGGTGATTGATCACAACAAGGTGAAGAGGGCTCAGGCAAGAATTATGAAAAACTGGATGCATAATTTGAGGAGGAACTGCAGCAGAATGGCATCAGTTGCATTTTATTTGATGGTCAATTTGATAATACGAGGGTTATGTTAAAGGAAAAAGAGAATGGCAAAATTTATCCAGGTATGTGAAAGAAGAACTACACATAGTCTGTATGGAAGTAGGAGGCATCTGGAGCATTTTGTTCCTGCCAAAGCAACTAAAAAGAGAAGACTCATGCAGAAATTATTGCTGATAATTTGGTTGCATTGCTTGAAGAAAGAGGCCAAAAAACCAATTGGCAATAACTTTTAGCTCCCGCTGAGAACAGCACCAGCATGGAGAAGTGAAGGCAAATATTTAATAAGATATCAGTAAGGGCAATCCACCATACGTTTTAACTTAGCCCCGGACAGGAACTCATAGGTGACAAGCACCAGACTAAAAGTCTACAGAAGCCCTGCCCTGTACATCATTGAATGTCGTAAACAATTTCTGTATTTTCAAATGTGAATGTAAAGAACTAGTGAAAAAGCAACCAGACGCTGAGAATTCAAAGCGGGAGGATAAAGGGGAGCACTTTAAACGCCCCAAACTAACATTGCAAAAAAACCTTGAGAAATCATCAAGCAAAAGTTTAAAAAAAAGTTTTTAAAAAAAGCCATAATGATGGCTTGCCCGTACTGATGTCTTATTATTAAATATTTGCCTTTACTTCTACATGCTGGTGCTGTTCTCAGCGGGAGCTAAAAGATATTGCCAATTGGTTTTTTGGTTATTCTTATTTGGTCTTTACATTTTGGCTCTTTTTGTAGCCTAGTTTTTGAAAGAAAGAGGAGCAGACAAAACTCTTCAAGCTAGTGGAGGTGATTCCTGTAATGTAGGTTGGACTGATGCTTTATGTTGAGAGAAAGCTACAAAGGGAGCTGGTGTGGATTGTCTGTAACTCATACACAGGTGAATTACCATTCAGGCGGTGTTTTAAATGGAAAGACATTAAGCACCAACAAATAGACAGGTCCCTTTGAAAAAATGCTACTAAGGTGGAAATAAATCCTGATTTTACTAAGATCTCTGTTGATTTTATTTATTTATTTAAAACACTTGTAGCCCGCATATCAACCATCTATGCAAATAACAATATATACATAATTAAAACAAAACATTATATACATAATAAAACAAAACATAGCAGATTATTCCAATAACAGCATGCAATAAACAACTTACACATGTGCCTTAAAATAAAAAGCCAAGCAATTACAAGATTACAAAGTAACCAAATTTGAAAAGGCAAGTCAAAAAAATGGGCTTTCAAACTTCTCCAAAATGCCAAAAAATCAGAGGTCAAGACGGATAGAATCTGGAACCGAGTTCCATAGTAATGATCCGACTACTTGGAACATACGTGATCGTTTTGCAACTTTGGAGACAGAACGAAGAGTGGATATAGCCAAAAAAACTCTGTCTTGTGATCTCAAAGAACGAGAAGACACGTAAGTCTTGCAGCAGAGAAGAAAGAACCTTGGGCAATAGATTCCGGACAGATTTGAATACCAAGGATGGCCCTGATCTTCCTCAGTTCAGTGATGAAGTGATCAAAGACTTAAGCACAGATAAAGAGCATGGCTTTAGAATTGTAGCTACCAGATCCTTGCCAAAGAATCTGGCTCTGTTGGAAATAGGACTATGTCACATAGGAGATAGCGCACAACAGCTCTAAGATTCATGAATATATGGATTTCCAAGCATAATTTGAAAAACTTAAGAATAATTGTAGAGCTCTGTGTTGGGGTTTACAATAGAAAAATAAATAGCAATTGGTCTCACGTTCCCAGGCATCTCCTCTTCCAGCTGCAACTGTTGAAAGAACAGTGTGAAAAGGTAAGGAAGAAAGTCATGCCTACAGTGAGAAGGTCAGCTTTGTATGGTTACAGCAAGTCTGTTCTGCAAGATATGTTGTGTACTGAAGAGGAGCAGGAGAGAAGAGATGCAGTGGAGAAGATATTGAAGATCAGAGGAGAAGGAGATGAGAAGACATAGCTTGGAGACAGCAGGAAAACACCATCCATCAACAATGAGACAACTACACTCACCCAATTACTTGACTAGAGCTCCAGAGTCTCTGAACCTCCTCTTTAAGCAGTTTCTGAAGATAGCTTTAGATTCAGCATGTAAAACTGCATAATTTGGTTACCAGTAGTTTATAATGTTTGAAAAAAAAAAAAAAAATCTGCCCTAAAATTGACATGCCCTAGCAGCAGAAGAAAGACAGAAGCAAACAACTGGACCTGGCCCAAATTTTCTCCCCCTCTCCACTGGGACCCCCGAGACCACCCTCCAAGGTAAGGCAGGGCAGGACAGAAACCTCCCAACCCCACTCACAATTGGGCCTGGTGATCCAGTGGACCCCCAACCCCCTCTAACCTGGCCAAAGCCCTGGTGATCTAGTGGAACCCCTGTCCTGGCCAGACCACCCCCTTCCCACCAGAGTCTTGACTAGTGGCCTAGGGTAGCCATGGCCTCCTCCCTGCAACACCCAATGTACTTTTGCTGGTAGGGAGGATGGAATAGGCATCCTTCACTCCTCCCTTCTGAGCAGTGTCATCAAAATCACATTGCCCAGCCCCACCCAGTGTATTCTGGGATGCACTCGGTGGGGCCTAACTATCAAATGAATTGTAGCAGAATGGTTAATGCAGCAGGCTTAGAACAGGGAATCCAGGGTGCAAATTTCTCCCACACTCCTTATAACATTGATCTTCCATTGCCTCATAAACCAACAGAGAACAGGGAAATTACCTACTGTACCAGAATCCAACTCTTTGAAACGGTATGTACTAAAAAGATATTTTAAATATATAAAAATGAGGGAGGGTGAGGCAGTCCTGTCTCCCTTCTCACTGTCCTGTACTGAGCAGCAGTAGTGGCACAGCGAGGGAGGTTGGCGCCCAGGACGGTGATACCTGGTATCACCGAACCATACGCCCCCAACTCTTTCCCACTGCTTGGGTACCCCCTACCCCATGTACCTCTTGGAATGATTGCCTGCACAAGCAGCATTTTCCATTTTCTGCTTGTGCTAGCGTTAGCTCCCTTCTGACATCACACCCTGGTGCCATAACCAGGAAGTGACGTCAGAAGGGAGCCGATGCTGATGTTAGCAGCAGGTAGAAGATGCTGCTCGAGCTGAGGAATGTGGGAGCGGAGAGGCGCAAGCACCCCCCACCCCCCTGCAAAGATGGCGCCCAGGGTGCTCCACTCCCCTGCCTCCCCTTACTATGTCACTGCGCAGCAGTTGTACATCACAAAGTTGAGAGCCAACGAGGAAGAGTGCCCGTGCCCCACTCTATCTTTGTATTCCAGAGAGATTAAGCAACTGCAGTGGCAGAGACACACAAGTGAAAGGATTCAAGATGGGCTGGTCAGTTGAACAATTCTACACCTAAACGGCATGGTTGAGTGGCTGCAGATTTCATAACATTTAAATGAAATTAGCTTATCCTTTCATCTATAACTACATTAGGTATTGTAAGAAAATTGTAGACCAGTGTCTCTCAAACTTTTTTAGCTCCGGCACAATAAAGGGAGCAAATGTTTTTTGCGGCACACTAAACAAAGCAAATGCTTTTTTTTACAATATATTATAATTGAAATTATAAAATTAAATCTGAGAGTTATTTATTTAAAGTTCTTTAAGCTAAGTATGAGTAATTGTAACAACGGTGAAACTAAAGTAGATAGAATAGAATTGCGAATCTATGCGATGAATTTCATGCTTGTTTTTGAGTGAAAATTAACTCAAAACGCAGCTCGGTAGTCAACAAGCAAACACACCAATCACATCAAAGAATGATGCTTGTATAGACGGTTGTATCCTTATGCACACAGACGCTTATAACATTGGCACACTCTTGCGTAAGTGAAGAACATGTCATCTATTCTAGTGCATACTTATGAAGGGAATTTTTAAAAAATATAGTAAAATTCTGTAATCTCTCATGGCATACAATTTGAGAGACACTGTTGTATACTGTCCTATGAAAGTAATAAAGTCGTGCTACACAAGCTCTGTGTGATAACTGAACTAATTCTATCAAAGGGTGCCATTGGTTTTGTGCATGCTAACCTTTGATCCCGAGGCCATGCACTTAACCAGAGCGGACTGTGTATGTGTGTTTGTGTATTAGAGAAAGAGCACAGATACCTTGACACAAATCCTGTACAAAAAGAACTACTATTCAGAAACGAATGTGTGCTGTTGCGGTTCTGCCCTGCGGCATGCAATCCAGTCGGGTTTTCAGGATTTCCCCAATGACTATGCATGCGATCTATTTGCACGCACTGCTTTCATAGTATGCTAATAGATCGCATGCATATTCATTGGGGAAATCCTGAAAACCCGACTGGATTGCGGCCCTCGAGGAGGGACTTTGACACCCCTAATGTACAGTTATTGATTTTGAACAGTTTGATACTGGTGGTTTAAGCAGCTTCCCTAACTGGAGAACCAGTCTGACAGGAGAGGTTCTTTCCAAGTTCGTGCAGCTCTGCTGATATTTTCCAGGTCTGCTGGAACCCACGCTTGTACTTCGGACCTCAACTGTAAAAAAAGATCCTTGGGCTCTCAAGTTCCATCATACCCTGCATCTCCAACATGTTTTTGTTGCGTCTGTGGTTCATACATCTGTGCTCTAATGTGACAACCAAGAGAGCAGCAGGAAGAATGAGAAACACGGAGCACATGCTGCAAGTTAGCTGACCTGTTCCTTTGAATTTACTTTCAAAGATCACCGAATTGCAGACATGACCTCAGGGCCAGTGCATGACTGCTAGCGGGAACTAGGAATGGCAAGCAACTCCAGGGACCCTTCAGCCACTCTTTGACTATGAAGTAACATGATGCTACACATCAGTGTGAACATCTGCCCTTTCTAAGCTGAAGGCGACCCTGTAACTTCATACTGGGTTTGGGTTAATTGGGCCTCAGCCAGTAGAACGGTTTGCTTATCGTTCCGGGGTATAAAGTCATTATCCGATGCACTATTCTGTACCTTGTCCTGCGGATGACTCTGGTCACTTTAATGAAAAGATAGATATCAAGAATCATAGGTATCAACATTTTCTCTAATTTAATCATCTTGGCTAAACAGTACGTAACCATGTTTTGTTCTGTAAAGAACTGGGGGGAGGGGAGTGAGGTGCATGCCTGATCTGAGGGCACTGACAAATTCCAGAACCCAATGTATGAAGAAATAGGAGAGGGCTTATGCATTAGGTACCTTCTGCCTTGATGCATCTATAGGGGGGGAAAACTTTTTTTTTCCCCTGAAAGAAATTAATTCACCCTATGAACAAAGCTCCTAACAGGAGGGTCAGTATTAAGAAAACCACTGCATTAGCTCATAGGGTAAATCATCAGAACATAAGAACATAAGAACTGCCATCTCCGGATCAGACCTTCGGTCCATCAAGTCCGGCGATTATTTCATCTTTTCTTTATATGCTTTCTTCTATGTCTCTTGATAGTTACTTGTTCAAGGCTCTTTTTTCTTTTGATAAATTTCCCTTTATCAAAAGTGGTATGTATTATATATATTTACATTACTTTATATATTTCTCCCCTTTCTCTTTTCTCTTCTTACCTTTCTGTATGTACATTTTACTTCTCTGTTTCAATAGAGTCTTTTATTAAACACATACATTAAATATGAATGTTAATTAATATTTACCCATTATGTTACTCTTTTATATATATCTTATTTTCCTTCTTCTCTTTCTCATATCTTGTTTTTATTTATCATTTTATTATTTTTTATTACCTATTTTATTAAAATATTTGGATCACTATAGTATTTAATATATTGCTATATTGTACTTTTTTAATTATGTAGTTTTATTAAATATGTTGGTTTTTAATGTTGTATTTGTACCTATTAGGACCCCTGACGAAGGTTAGTCCGAAACACGGACCGTGTTGGGTCCCTTACCTGGTAAAAGGTTTTTATTCAAAAGATTTATTTGTCACAATAAAGACTGCCTTTATCGTGTACATTCACCAGTAATTTATAGTCCACCATATCTTTATATGCCTCTCTTAAGGAGATATGCATCTAGTTTGCTCTTGAAGCCTAGGACGGTTGATTCCGCAATAATCTCCTCTGGGAGGGCATTCCAGGTGTCAACCACTCTCTGAGTGAAGCAGAACTTCCTGGCATTAGTCCTGAACCTGTCCCCCCTTAGCTTCATTACATGTCCTCTAGTCCGTGTCAAATTGGACAATGTAAATAATCTTCTCTGCTCTATTTTGTCGATTCCTTTCAGTATTTTGAAGGTCTCGATCATATCCCCACGCAGTCTCCTTTTCTCAAGCGAGAACAATCCTAGTGTTATAAGTCTATCCTCGTATTCCAGTTTCTCCATACCAGCCTGGAAAAGCAGTCCACAGACAGACGAATTAATGTTCTACAAACCACCTGTAGCACTTTCTGAATAGCGATGCCCCCACCCCAACAAAAAAGAAAAAAAAAAAATCACTGAAACAGAGAAAATTGAAGACAGATAAAGACCATATGGCTTATCCAGTCTGCACATTCATACAATTTTATAACAAGTTGCCAACTTTCCCCCTCTTTTACTAAGGTACGCTAACCGATTAGCGTGCACTAAACGCTAACGCGTCCATAGACTAACATGCACGCGCTAGCGTTTAGCGTGCGCTAATCGTTTAGCGCACCTTAGTAAAAGAAGGCCTTAGTCTGACAAATTAGGTGCCTATTTGAGAGCTATTTATAAGAACAACAAAGGAATCTAGGTGGCTTTCAATTACTACTACTCTGCGGCGTAGCAGGGGTGAGAGGCGCCCGAAGCAGTGGCGCCCCCTCCCCTGCCCTTATCGCTGCCCCTCCGCTCCTTCCCTGATCCCGCCTGCCGCGCGCACCCCCCTCCCCCCACCGTACCTCTAGTTAAATTTGTTGCTCACAGCGGTCAACAACGTGCTCCTCGTGACCCCATCGGGTCTCCCTCTGATGTCACTTCCTATACGCAGCACCCAGAAGTGGCGTCAGCAGGAGAGCCAACGGAGTCACGAAGAATGCTTTGTTGATCGCTGCGAACAACAACTTCAACTGGAGGTACGGGGGAGGGAAAGGGGGGGTGCGGGAGGAGGGGAATGAGAAGAGGTGGGGGGTGGAGAGGAGGAGGGGTGTCGACGCCACCACCAACATGGCGCCCGGGGCGGACCGCCCCCCCCTTACTATGTCACTGCTGCTACTACTACTATTTATTATTTCTATAGCGCTACCAGCCATATGCAGCGCTGGACATTAAACGCACAAGAGACAGTCTCTGGTCGAAAGAACTTACAATCTAATTATGAAGGACACACTGGACAAAAATGGTGAATCAATATATGCTGTTCATGTAGGGAAATACAAAGGGAGAAGAGATAGAAAGGATAGGGGGCTACAGAGAGAATGACGCACGGATGTGGTGCTTTACAAATTGGTAGGGTTAAGACTTAAACGCAGCTTCGAAACAATCTCACAAAAGCTGCAACAAAAGACCTTTTCTGTAGGTAAAACAGGATTTCCTCATGGAAAGCAAAATCATAAAATGTTTTTATACTGTATGAATGGGGGGAAGGATATATACTTATTATATTAATTGATGGAATTAGGTGCTGTTTATTTTGTAAACTGTTTGATAAACTGTTGCACTTGATGTTAGTTATTAAAATGAATAAAGATTTTAAAAAAAGACCCAAATGGTCCATCCATTCTGCCCAACTCTATAGTCTTTATAAATTCATTATTTAATTTAAATTGTCCTTTTTCTTAGATATTTCTGGGCTGATATACAGTAGAGAACTATAAAAAAAAGTGAAGACTGGGACACAAGAATTGTAGCCAAGTTTTTTCTGTGAAATAAACATATAAAGGTTTATAAAATAATTTTTTTTTAAAAAAATCACCTCCTATGATGGCAACTTGCACATTTTCAAACCCTTTTGATTCCGAGAGGCATTTCCCTTATCCCATTCCCTGGCAGTACATACACAGTCAGGGGAATCCCTCCACTTCCCTCTCTGAGAACCAATATGCTCTATATGCCACTTTCTCTCCAAAGCCGCCCTTTGTGTCGTGTCTTGTAATTTCAGAACTGGATTATTGTAATGCCCTCCATGGCATCAGAACCAACAATGTACATTGTCTACAAATAGTCCAAAATGCTGCTGATCAGCTTACTACAGGCTCACACAAGTATAATCATATTACCCCCCTTCTCAGAGAAAAACACTGTCTCCCTTAACCCACAGAATCTCTTCTAAGATCCTCTTACTAACTTTTAAAGTGCATCAATCTATCACTTCCTCTCTCATTGTGATACTCTACCACCCTTTCAGATCACTACACTCCTCTCAAAAGGACTTTGCGGTTGTCCTCTCGTTTCATCATATTTGTTTTACCACCACATGGAACAGGATTTTCAGTGTTGCAGCGCCAACTTGATGAAATGCTCTTCAGTCTTCCCTCTGATTAAAACAATCATTTATCAAGCAAAAGTATGTTCTGAAAAAAAAAATTGTTCCAAAATGCTGTTGGCTACAGATGTTTGGCTACACTGCACCCTAGCTTATAGTCTTAATGCAGGAAGCAACACTTTGGCCATTCCTTGTTCTTCACCCCCCCCCCCCCCTTTCTCTTTTCCAGTTTGCTTTCCTATCACATATTGTAGTTCCTTTTCTTCTTTTCTCTTACTTTATACTATTTTTGGCAACTTTATGTAAACTGCTCTGATAGTTTTTCTCTCGGGTGGTATATCAAGTCCAAAATAAACTTGAAACTTGACTATGAACATGAGGTGAACCTCTGACCGACCTGCCCCCAATACACATTTTGGAATGGACAAAGTAATTCCTTCAGGCTAATTCATATTAATCTACTCTTGAGGATCAGGGACAGCATTTGAGCTTGTCCAAGGGAATCTACTTTTTCTCTTCCCTTTGTCAGACTAAGAACATAGGGGAAGATGCACAAAGCTCCGGGCAACCCAGCAACAAAAGCCAGGTTGGGACTATTTTTCTTTTGCTGGGCTATGCTGAGCACAATAGCATGCAAATCATATGTATGCTAATTGTGCAGAATAGCCCGGTAGTGAGATTGCAATACAGGCTATGGTAGACCAGGTTTCCTTAAATACAGAGCAATCTGATTTTAAAAGATTACAAATTATTCATGTCAACTGCTGAGCAAATTGTAAATAGATATGATAAACATTGTTTGAAATGTCTGCATGCAAATGCCAGAAGACTAAGAAACATGATGGGAGAGTTAGGATATATTGCACTAAATGAAAAGATAGCTATAATAAGCATCTCTTAGACCTGGTGGAAGGAAGATAATCAATGGGATTTCTTGGTATCTGACACAGGTGTTGAACGTGTCCTAACCATGAAGACCCTTGAGGTCAGAGGGGATGTTAAAGTTGTCTAGTGAAGGACTCATAAGTGTACACTATGAGATAATGAGAGCTTCAATAATCTCTTAGCAGGGGTGTTCTTACAGAATTTGACTGGACCACTTAGGCTGCAATTAGACATTCGGAAATTTAAAAAGGTCTTGAAAACAACTTTATTTATGGAGGCTTTTTCTTGAATTTTATTTCATGAAAGTAATTCTGAATAACTTTTGATATATGTCAATCATCCTATGTTGTATTGTTATTTATGACTGTGTATGTATTTTGTGAACCGCTTAGGTTTAAGCGGGGTATACGTTTTAAAATAAATAAATGACAACATGACATGACAGAGAATGTGGTTGGCAAAAGTTGGTTAAGCCTTCTTCAAATAAGCATCAAGAGATGAAGTTATGTAATATTCACACTGGGGTTGCATATAAGATGAATATTTTACCTCTTCATGTACCATACGGCTTTTAGCATACCTGTTCTTGGATGTGGTATCGATAAAGTAAAAACAATTAATTACTCTAAGCAAGTAACTGCAATCAGTAATCAATTACTTTCCCCACATAATCTAATCACTGCAACTAATTACTTTAAACTGAGAAGTAACTAGTAACTGTAATTAATTATTTTTGAAGAGTAACTAGGACCAGAATATGAAAAAAAAAAAAAAAAAAATCCAAAGAAAAAAACCAATTATGGACTAAAGAAGAATGTGGTTAGTGGCTGACATACTACTTGTTTCAGCTCCACCGTGTGAGAATCAAATACTACACTTCTCCCTCCGTATTCGCAGTTTCCGTACCTGCGGTTTTGCTTATTCGCGATTTTTCGGCTGCTGACTCCACCCCCCAAAAAAACATCATCACTAAAGTTTTTTCTTTTTACTTTTCTGGACAGTACCGATAAAAGTTTATCACTTACCATTACTGTACTGTAACTTTGAAAATCGCTGCTGCCATCCTTTCTCACACAAATTTGCTGCTTCCATGTTTCCCAATATGCACTGAGAAAAGCGCTGCTTGCCTCTCCTTCAGGAACAGATCAGATTAGGTCTTTGTGGTTTCATTAGTAAAAACGATGTCACTTTCCAAAAACCACGAATAACATATAAAAAAAGTTATTTGTGTTTTTTTCATATTCGCACCTATTGCCAGAACGCATCCACTGCGAATACGGAGGGAGAAGTATATATACAAATTATTCTGGAAAAATGTTTCAAGTTTCAAGTTTTATTAGAAATTTGAAAAATCGCTTATTCATAATTTACTAAGCGAATTACAATAAAATCCAAAGTAAACATACAACATGCAATTTAAAAATTTAGTTAAAAAAAAAGGGTTGGACGAACAGACATACCGGCAAAACTGAATACGAAGGGAGTAAGGGGGTAAAGTTACAAAAATTAATAATTTTGAAGAACGAAAAGAGCTATAGAGGGAAAAAAACATAAGGAGGGGTATCCATTTTTCTTTCTTTTGTTTTTTTAATTTTTTAGTAGGGAGTCTACTGCACTGTATATATTCCATTTAGAGGTTAAAAGCATCTTTGAACAGAAAGGTTTTTAAGTTATTTTTAAAATGGCTAATGTCTTTTTCATTTCTTATATATTGGGGTAGGGAGTTCCAGACTTGGGGGGCCACTATTGAAAACATATCATGACATGGCTAATGTCTTTTTCATTTCTTATATATTGGGGTAGGGAGTTCCAGACTTGGGGGGCCACTATTGAAAACATATCATGACGTCTAGTGCCGATAACTTTTAAGGAAGGGACTGCCAGTAGTCCTTGGGCCGTAGAGCGAAGAGAGCGGGATGTGTTATATGGAATAAGCATCCTATTTATAAATTGCGGTTCGCTAGAGGATAGGGTTTTAAATACTAAAAGCAAGATTTTAAAGGTAATGCAGTGGTTAATGGGCAGCCAATGTGAATCGACCAAGAAAGGTGTTATATGATCATATTTTTTTACCGTTGTGAATAAGTTTGACGGCAGTATTTTGAATTATCTGTAGACGTTTCTTTTCTTTTTGAGTAATGTTTAATAGTAACGAATTACAATAGTCAAGCTTGGCAATGACAAGTGAGTATATAAGAATATTCAGGGATTTTGGTTCCAGAAACTTGGAAATAGAATGAATCATGCATAGTCGATAAAAACAAAATTTAATAGTATTACTTATGTACTCATGATAAGAGAAATTATCATCAATAATAACCCCAAGTATTTTTAATGATGAGACTAAGACGATATGAATATTGTTAATGGTGAATGGAGTGCTCAGCTTTATCCCTTGTTTCCAAGGGAAGAGTAGAGCCCTTGTTTTTTGAATATTTAGTGATAATCTGTTAGAGTTAAGCCAATTTTTGATTATCTCTAGTTTTTTGTTAATTTGATATATCTCTTCTGAATTTTCTGGATTTAAAGGATGAGACAGTTGAATATCATCTGCGTAAGTATAAGTAGTAAAGCCTATAGATTGGCATAGACTTAGTAAGGGTGAAAGAAAAATGTTGAACAGTAATGGAGAGAGTATAGAACCTTGTGGAATACCGTAATTAATAGAAAAAAATTTTGAAATTGTGTTATTGAAGTGTACTGTGTATTGTCTATCAGATAAGAAGGAGGTAAACCACTGTAAAATTTGGTCGCAGACACCAGTAGATTTTAACCTATCTAGGAGTAGAGTGTGATCAATAGTGTCAAATACTGCCGATAAATCCAAAGAAAAAAGTAACGGAATTGTGATGGTCTAAATGATAAATTATGTTTGTAGTTAGCCCAATCAATGAGTATTCTGTATTATGATTCCTTCGAAACCCTGTCTGGTTAGGATGTAACACATTGGTTGATTCAACAAGGTCAGACAGTTGGTCGAATACTACTCTTTCCGTTAATTTCGCCAAGAAAGGGATATTTGTGATAGGGCGATAATTTGAGGCTTCCTCTGGACTAGTCTTACGATCTTTTATGATAGGAAAGATTGCTGCAGATTTCCAAAATAATGGCACAAAGCCTGTGCTGAGGCTTTTTAATATAAGGGAACGTATGAATGGGCCAAAACAAGAGAAGAATTTCTTTAGGATTATTGGGGGAATAATCTCTAAACGGGAGCCTTTTAAGTTGACTCTGAAAAAGGCATTCAATGTCCGCTAAAGATGGAAGGTTGAAAGTGGAACATTTAGCAAGTGGGAGATAGCTATTATTTAAGCTAATGTTGTACATTATGCACATAAATGCCATCCCCACCCCACTGCACCCTTTCTCCGGCTCCACATCTTACTCCAGCTTCACTGCTTACTCATATCATGTCAGTAGGTGCTGTGTTTTATGCACATACTCTTTTGGAAAATTTTATAACAGCCTATTTCAGCAAGTAACACATTGTCCTATACATTGAAGTCCCTTATAAAATGACTCTCTATAAATTGCAGAGAAAAACTCTCTTTAGTGATTCAGAACCTGCACGGGCCACAACTTTGATAATCCAGTGCATATTGGGAATCACAAAATATTGACCTTCGTCAAACTGAAAACACGTGGCTATTTGAGTAGAAGAGTTGGCTAAAGGTTAAAGCAGTAGCCTGAGAACCTGGGCAACTGGGTTCAATCCCCACTGCTGCTCCTTGTGACTCTGGGCAGGTCAAGTTTCAAGTTTAATGGTAATTTGATATATCGCCTATTGTTTTTTTCTCTTTTATAAATCTTTATTAATTTTTTAATATTAACAGTGCAATACACAGGTATAAGAACATATAACAAGTCAAGAAAAGCACAGTCAACTTACAGATATTCAAAATCAATCATTTTATCCCACCCATCCATTGATTAAACACTACGTATATACTCTTTCCATAATCTACACTTATTTAAAATAATACAATAACACATTCCCATCCCCCTCCCTCCTTCCCACCCTGGATGTGCAAGGAGATGGCACAGAATTAAAGAGAAAAAAACAACTACAGAGAAGTAATATAAGATGTCAACGGGCCACAAACCAGTTTAAATACGTTACTATGCCCCAGCATTTCAGCATTCATTTTTTCATACCTATAACTCGAGCATAGGTTCGCCCACCAATAAGGAAAATTCAGGTGATCGTAATTTTTTCAATTACGGGTTATCATCTGCATGGCTATCCCGGTCATAATTAGGAAAAGACGGCATTTATATCGGTCCTATCGTAATTCTAAGCGATTATACAAAATATGTAAAATCAGGGAATACACGTCAAAAATTACATGACGACAAAGACAAAAAGGACTAACGTGGCACAGAAGGACTAGGGGTGAACTACAATAAAGTATAGTAAAGAAGAAAAAAACAAAAAGGATAAAACAGTAGGAGTGGAAGAGTTTCTTTCAGGCTGCCATTATCAATTTAGAAAGGAGAATATGAGAAGGAAGGCACTTAGGCCCAAATCTGTAGCCAGCGCCTAATGTTAGGCACTTATTTTGGAGGCGCCCAACTAGATAGGTGCCTATCTAAATTGAACAACAAGCCCAATTAAGCTTTTAATCAGCACTAATTGAAACTTAGGCCCTATCAAGAAAGAGTGATTCTGTAACAAGGCGCCTCTGAAAATTTAGGCGGCCTTCAAAAAAATAGGCGCTATGCATGTTAGGCGAATTGTTACAGAATCGCTGCTCATAACTAATTTTTAGTTGTGTCTAGAGCTGGCCTATTTGTTGAGCGCCCCCAAAATAGGTGTCGCTCAGCGCGATTCACTAAACACTTGAATCATGTTGAATGGGGCCTATATCAGCGCCTACCTTTTGGGCACTTCTTATAGAATTTGCCTCTTAGATCATTGACTCAAATGCATCCCTATATAAAAAACTGTTTTGTGCTCCTTTAAATTTATCTAAACTTGCTTCCATTGTCCTCTATTGTCCCAGGTACAAAATATATGTATATGATATGCAAACCACAGAAAGGCAGTATATCAAATTTCACACACACCCCTTTTTTTTTTTTTTCCAAATTATGCGCTTCTGTATAGAAATCCACAACTGACATTTGTATGGACTAAACCTTGAATCGTCCAAGCTACATACTCCATTCAGTAAATAATAACCATCCTGTTGGAGGACATGCATTTGAGGAACGCTTCTTTTGCACATGTAGGGTAGGCTCCTATATTTCTCTAATGAAACTAGGTTGTATGCAAGACTCCAGAGTCAGGAAGAAAGCTCTTACGTTTATGCAATCCCAATTACTGGCCAAACTTGGATGATGAATAAACTATTTTTGCCAAGGACAATCAGCAGTGGAACAGGCAGCATATTTTCAGCCCTCATGTAAACTATTTAATGGTTATTAAACAGCCTGTGCCAAAATCAGTGCTACCCTTTTCTTGTCAGGGGAGGGGGAACAGGCTGTTGGAAAACATTTCTAGGATGCTCTGTACTAGGGTTACCAGATTTCCTCTTTAAAAAAAAAAAAAAAAGAGGACCCCTGGCCACATCCCCATCCTGCCCCCGGCCCTGCCCCGTTCTGCCCTGGCCCCACCCCATTCTATTCCCAGTCCTGCCCCCACATGAACTTCGTGTCTCCTTCCCCTGAGCTCCAGCCCACATCGAAGGAGCCTCTGCACATGTGTGTGATGTCATCACGTCAACATCCGCACATGCACAGAGGTCTTCCATTTGTAGCCCTGAGCTCGGGCCTTCCAAAACCCAGACAAACTGCCAACAAATATCTTCCTACTTGGGGTCATAACACCAATAATGCTTCATGACATTCATTCCTACCAGTAGTCACACATGCAGAACACAGATAAACCCTATGCAAATACAGGACCACAAACTAAAAGTCCTAATATCCACAAATGAAACCCTAAAATGCCAGACTGTGCATAGGGAAGAAGAAAAAGAATTTAAAGGTGCTGGGGGCATGTAAAAATGATGATTGGTGGAGGGGGGGATGCTGGGACGGAATTTAAAGGTGCTGGGGGGCTGGGATGGAATTTAAAGGTGCTGGGGGGTATGTAAAAGTAATGACTGATTGATTGGGAGGGGCTGGGACGGAATTTAAAGGTGTTGGGGACTGGGATGGAATTTAAAGGTGCTGGGAGTATATAAAAGTGATGTTTGATTGATTGGGGGGGGGCTGGGACGGAATTTAAAGGTGTCAGGTATATATTAGTATACAAATTGGCTCAGAATGGCTTTTTTTCTTGTTTTCCTTCGCTAAATCTGGGGTGTATCTTATGGTGAGATGCGTCTTATGGAGCGAAAAATATGGTATTTCTGTTTCTATGAAATACCATAGAAACAGAAATACCATATTTTTCGCTCCATAAGACGCATCTCACCATAAGATACACCCCAGATTTAGCGAAGGAAAACAAGAAAAAAAGCCATTCTGAGCCAATTTGTATACTAATATATATCTGACACCTTTAAATTCCGTCCCAGCCCCCCTGGCACCTTTTCATTCCATCCCAGCTCCCCCCCCCCCCAATCAATCAAACATCACTTTTATATACTCCCAGCACCTTTAAATTCCATCCCAGTCCCCAACACCTTTAAATTCCGTCCCAGCCCCTCCCAATCAATCAGTCATTACTTTTACATACCCCCAGCACCTTTAAATTCCATCCCAGCCCTCCAGCACCTTTAAATTCCGTCCCAGCATCCCCCCCTCCACCAATCATCATTTTTACATGCCCCCAGCACCTTTAAATTCTTTTTCTTCTTCCCTATGCCCATCTATCCATAAATAGCATTTCTTCCATCTCTCTTCCCTTCCCCATCCTTCCTATCCCTGTGCACCATGTCCTCCCTCTCTCTCCCCTTCCCGTATAACCCTGTGTACCATCTCCTCCCTCTTTCCCTCTCTTATGGTCTGATATCTGTCTTCCCCCTTTCTGCCTCCTATGGTCTGGGATCTTTAGCCTCTCCTTTCCGCAATCTGCCATCTCACTCCCCTCTTTCCTTTCCCTTTATCCCGCTTTGTGGTCTGCCATCTCTCTGTCTTTCCCTTCCCCTCCCCCTGCCTTAGTCTGGAATCACACCCTCCTCCTTCCTTCCCATGGGTCTTGCATCTCTCTCTTCTCCTCCCCCCCTCCCCATCCAGTGGTCTAACATCTCTCTCCTTCCCTTTCCCCCATGGTCTGGCATCTTTATCTGCCCATTCCATTCCCTTCCCTGGAGGTCTGGCATCTGTTCTTCACTTTTCTACCCACCCCCATGAACCAGCATCTCTCTTACCTCCCCATGTTATTCCCTACACCACCTCCCACAGGCTCCAGTACTTGCTCACCTGGCATTGCTATAAGTCTTCGGGCTGTTAGCAGCGTGACTGAAGTAAACATGCTGCCTTTGGCAATCCGGAAGCTTTCTTTCTGGTACTGATTTCCGCCTATGCGGGGATATAATGCAGTAGCAGAGGAGCTTCCGGGTCGCAAAAGGCAGTGGGTTTACTTCAGTCATGCTGCCGACAGCCCAAAGAGTTACAGCAGTGCCGGGTGAGAAAGCACCGGACCCTGTAAGGGGGGAGAAGGGAGGACTCCAAATAGATGCTGGGGGGTGTAAGGTGGACTCTGGATAGGTGCTTGAGCTGCTTAGGGGGTACTAGATGTCTGGCTTCCCTGGACAAAAGTTATAAAATTAAAAAGCCACCTGCATTCCTCAAAAAGAGGACATGTCCAAGGAAACCCAGACATCTGGTAAACCTACTCTGTACTGCAGAGAGAGTTTTACCTTTAGGGGAGGCCAAGCTAAAATTTTCTTTGCAAAGATGCAAAGAAAAAAAAAAAGGTAAAGGCATTTAGTGTGCCACACCAACATACCCGTTTATTGTTCTCTTCCTCTTGTGCCTTCCTGAACTCGTGCTCCAAGGAACAGTCGATATCATTGAAGAGGCCTACTTCATCACAGTTTTTCAGGAACCGAGTTGGTGTCGGTGTCTGGTCTGAGAACAAATATAAGCCATGATGAATCATCCACATAACTAAAAATATAAAGCATGGGTGTGCAGGCCAAATAACTATGCTTTATTTTGTTTCAAATGAATATAAGATAAGAGTTGACATACTGGGATAGACCTAGAGTCTATCAAGCCCAGTATCTTGTTTCAAACAGTGGCCAATCCAGGCTACAAGTATCTGGCAAGATCCCAAAAGGGTAAATTTATACTGCTTATCCTAGAAATAAGCACTGGATTTTTCCAAGTACCTCATAATAATGGCTTATGGATTTTTCTTTTGGGAAATTATCCAAACCTTTTTTTTAAAACCTGCTAACCTAACTGCTTGCACCATATTCTCTGGCAACAAATGTGAGTTTAATTACATATTGAGTGAAAAATATTTTCTCTGGTTTGTTTTAAATATACTACTCAGTTGCTTCAATGTAAGGCCCTTAGTCCTAGTATTTTGAAAGAGTAAACAAGTGATTTATAGCTACCCATTCCACTCCATTCAGCATTTTATAGACGTCTATCCTATCTCCCATGAGCCATCTCTTCTCCAAGCTGAAAAATCCTACCTATTTTAGTTTTTCCTCATTCGGGAAGTCGCCCCCATCCCCTTTATCATTTTTATTGCCAGTGGCATAGCGAGGGTGAGAGGCGCCCTGGGCGGTGGTGCCCCTCCCTCGCCCTCATCTCCATCCTCCCCTGCTCCTTCCCTGACCCCCCTGCCACACGCGGGCCCCCTTCCCTTCCCCTGTACCTCTAGTTATTCACTGCACAAGCAACAACTTCAACATGCTCTTCGCGACCGCGTCGGCTCTCCCTCTGACATCACTTCCTATGTGCAGCATCCGGAAGTGATGTCAGTGGGAGTCGATGCGGTCGTGAGAAGCATGTTGAAGTTGTTGTTCATGGCGGTGAACAACTAGAGGTGCAGTGAAAGGTAAGGGGAAGGGGCGTGCACGTGGCAGGGGGAAGAGTGGGAAGTGCCATTACTTTTATTTTAATTTTACGCTTTCTTAAATTTTTTACTTTTTTTTAAATATATTGAATCCACTGTAAACTGTTTAGGCACCAGTTTGATAAACGGCATATCAAAGAATAAAGAAACTTGGAAGCACCCCCACCCAACGGCAGCGCAAACAGTACTAACTTAACTGCGGGGGTTCCTTCCCCAACCCCCCCAAAGCACTTTAAAATTAAGTTTAAGTCCAGCGCGCTGATGTCCTGCGCGCGATTGTCTGCTCACTATTGTCGGCACTCGATTGCCCTGCGCGTTTTCAACTATGAACCCCCAGGGCAGATCCCCCCTCCCCCTTATTACACCACTGTTTGTTGCTCTTCTCTGTGCTTTTTCTAATTTTGTTTTGTTTTACTCAGGTCCTCTGTATAGCATCCCTACTATTTTGCTATTCCATCTACTATCCTCTTGCTGGGAGGGTTCCAAACAGTTTCTTTTAAATGAATAGCTAATTGGTCTACGGATTGAGTTCTATTTAGAACTACTGTGTTTCCCTGAAAATAAGACAGCGTCTTATATTAGTTTTGGGTCCAAAAAACGCATTAGGGCTTATTTTCAGGGGATGTCTTAATTTCTTTTCATGTACAACAATCATCTCTCCCTTCCTCTCCTCCACCCCATTTTGTCCTCTTTCTTTCTCCCCCCCATGTGCAGTATCTTGCCTTCCCTCTCACCTATCCCCTTGTGCAGCATCTTTCTATCCCTCCTTCCCATCCCCCTATGCAGCAGAACCCCACCGATCTTCCCACCGTGAGACTGATATACCATGTCTCCGAGGTCTCCAAAAACAGCAGCGACAGCGCTCTGAACGGGCTGCTTCATAGCCTTCCCTGCCGGGGCCTTCCCTCTGCCACATTGCTGCTGCTTTAAGAGACCTCGAAGTGGAAGTATGTCAGGTCTCATCGGGGTGGAGGTTGCTGAATCGACAAGTCCGATTTTTTTTTAGCAAATTGGGCAGGGTTGGAGTCAGGGAGCGTCGGGGACATTCGGGGGGAGGGGGGCTTCGATCTTAACTAGGGCTTATTTTGGGGGTAGGGTTTATATTAGGAGCATCTTTAAAAAATCATGCTAGGGCTTATTTTCGGGATAGGTCTTATTTTCAGGGAAACAGGGTAGGTACATTGATTGAGAATCATTCCTTTCATGTTTCACTTGACTTAGGAAGGAAGTGATGCATTTTGGACATTTGCTTTCAGCAATTCACTTCAGCGGCAATATGCATATGGTACGTTCTGCAATAACTGTTTTCTTCTTGCAATGTAAAAAGATTGAACTATAAAGGATATAGACAGCACAAAAAAAAAAGTTTTATCTTGTCTCATCAATTAGGTTTATATGGAAAGAACATCTGAACCAGCACGTGGAGTAGTTCCCTGGAAAACAGATGAGGCCATGAGGATGTAGCTGGCTCAATGAATGTACTCTAAGAGCCCAGAAAGACGCAATGCCTGGAGAATGCAGCTCTAGGCTGCCTTCAACAGAAAGCATATTCTCATACCCACCGGTTTATTGGTCAGGCAATAATAGCATTTTATTCCTCTGATTCATACTGCTGAGTGTATGTGGAAATCTTACATCACACAGTTGGTGGTAGAACAGCCCCAGCATACGCTACTAAACACGAAACAAAACTTTTTTGGAGGTGGGAACTGGGGTGGGTGGGGGAGAGGGGGGGAGTTAATTCATGCTTTTTAAACATATGGCTTGGCTCAATCCAGACCACAAAACCATAGCAAATGTTATTAATCAGAAACTACATGCAGGGTGAACGGAAACCCAAAGGCTGAAATTTGATACCTCATCTAAGAAAAGAAATATTTAGTCTGCTGTGCATTTTAATAGCACAAGCTTGGCTGGGACTTCATGGAACGTTTCACACACTTGCAGCTACACCGAAGGCAGAATGACAGAGCCAGGGCTCCAACCACAGTTTTACCAGGGCCTAACAGAGAGGAAAGAAAAGCGGTTTGATTTGTCTCCTCTAAAATAAAGCATTTCCAGGGTGGGTTCTTAAATATAAGACATGGCGCTGTGCTGTCCACTGAAAACAGGAGACCAGCGAAACGTCTTGGAATGGCCAAACCAGCCAAGCTCTGTCCCACCCCCATCAACTTAAATGCTGATGCTGTGTAGAACAACAACCAACCCAATTCCACTGCTTATGACTGAAAGCATTCAGAACCCGATTCTACAGACAGCGCACAAAAAGGGAAAAATCAGCACTAAGCATGATTCACAAAGGGCCCATGCCATTTATAGAACTGTGTTTAGCATCGATTCCTACATCCTAACTTTGAGCGCCAGACTTACACCTGCTGAAACTGGATGTACGTAAATGCTGGTGTCCAATTTGGACGTGTGCCGACCCATATTTTGCAACAACGCTTGCAACTTTTTTGAAATGCTCATGCCCCTGCCACCTTTTTGAGTTGTGCACTATGGCATTTGGGCACCAAGTGTTATAGAATAACACAGTCAGATGCATGCATCAATAATTACGGCTGTTATTGGCCAATTATTGCTCATTAGCAAATCTGCTCATGCATCTTGGGATCACGCTCAAACTTAGGCACCGTATATAAAACGTGAGGGTTGTTGCTTATGACAAAAAACTGAGGGGTCCTTTTACGAAGGTGCGCTATGCATTTTAGCACACGCATTGGATTAGCGCGTGCTATAGGTGAAAATCTACTGCCTGCTCAAAAGGAGGCAGTAGCGGCTAGCGCGTGTAGCAATTTAGCGTGCGCTATTCCGTGCGTTAAGACCCTAACGTGCCTTCGTAAAAGGAGCCCTGAATCTCTAACTCTGAAGTAGAGAATGACACGGGGACTGTTTACCGTGGCAAACCGTGGTCACAGCAGTAAATCCGCAGTAATGAGGACATTTGTAACTGGTTTACCGCAGGAATGGGGTCAAGACCTTTCACCACCCCACGGGAATGGGGACAAGACCTTTCACTGCCCCATGGAAGCGGTGAAAAGTCTTGCTCCTGTGGTAAAAAAATTGTGCCAGTGTCAGACTCGGCATCTCCTCCCCAGCAACTCTTGGGCCTATTTTACTTTTAGGAGCCAGCCATGCCACGATGAAGACAGAGGGAACCCAAAACCAAAGCCTAAGACCAATGTGATTTGAAGAATAAAATTACCAGACAACAAAAGGAAGAAAAAAAAATTATTTTGTATTTTGTGATTAAAATATTTCAGATTTGAAATATGTATCCTGCTAGAGCTGGTATTAGACATAACTGGGAACCGCAAAGCCCAGGCAGGTCTTCTTTAGCTTCCAGCTGGCTTAGGGCTCTCTCTCTGACCTAGTTGCACTCCCCTAACACTATTCCTGCCATGTGTGACTGAACTATTCTGTTTGCTTGATTTTTCTGTGTAGCATTCTGTAGTAATTTGGTTTGTTCAGTTTTCACAATAGGGGAGGGGATATTTGTGAAAGGCAGGGGAGACAGGGGTTTTGTTGATCCTTGGTCTGTATTATCCTATACAATAAAACCCTAGCCGTGCATGCGCACTCCTACTTGCGTGTTCCTTTTTCCCTGTTCCGTGAGATGTAGGTCCATGGTGGCAGGAGTGCACATGCGCGGGTCCCCAGCCTTACAGCACCTAACTACACTCGCCGGCAGGACTGGCCGCCAGTGCTGGACTCCTTGCTCTGGTTAAAGTAAATTCTTTGCCTTGCCGCCCCCCCCCCCCCACTTCCCTTCCCGCGATCCCGACTCCAAACCTTCCAACTCCAGCAGCGTCTGCATCACTCTACACACGCTGCTTCGGGGCCTTAGAAGCATTTTAGCACATGATTAGCGCACGTTTACGCTAAACGCTAATGCGCCCATAGGATAACATGCACGCATTAACGTTTAGCGCATGGTTAGCGTGCGCTAATATTTAGTGTGCGCTAAAAAGCATAGCGCACCTTAGTAAAAGGAGCCCCAAGTGTGTGAAACATTTTCCTCATTCAGCCTTATATTCAGCCTCTCTTTTACAAAACCGTAGTTCGGTTTTTAGCGCTGGCTGCGCAGTAACAGCTCCAATACTCATAGGAATTCTATGAGCGTTGGAGCCGTTACCACCACGGCCAGCACTATAAACTGCGTTATGGTTTTGTAAAAGGGAGGGGGGGTAAATAATTTAAATTAATTCAAGTGCTTATAGCTCACTTAACCATCAAGTTCAAAATGGATCATAATAAAAGATTTAAAAATGCAGTAGTCACATAATAAATCCTAAAATCCCTCTTTCACAAAGCTTACTGCAGCAGCCTGTGGTAATTGCACGAAAGTCCATTAGGAATTAATAGACTTTGGAGCCATTGCTGCACAGCTTTGTAAAAGGGGAGGGAGGGAAAATAACAATAAAAATAGAAAAGTACACAACACAATAATACATCAGCAATTAGTTCTAGAAATATTTATAGAACAGCCATCTTCTTAATGATCATCAAAATTGTATATTAGCCATCTCTGGGAAAAAGTGACTAAAGAGCCTCCAGAAACCAAAAAACAAGGTTTTAATGAATACTGTTATTGCAAACCATTTTTAATACAACAGTCCGAACTCCATCCTTTTATGTGATAAAGTTTAAAAAAATAAAAAAAGTTACAGAAGTTTAAACATAATTTTTATTAGACTGCTTATAAGCTCATGGCATGAAAACTCAACCACTCTCAACATTTTGGATCTGCTTTGTACTTTAATCGCTTTTGTGCCCCCAGCGATGATCACACTTGTTATTTCCTTTAAATAAGATAAGATGGCATGTTATTCTAAAGTTCAGGGCCTTTACCAAACAGTGTCTTGTTTCAGGTGTTATCGAAGCAGTAAGGTCCAGAGATTCTGCAAACTTGGGCTGTATTCGGCGGCTGCCTTAAGAAAGGCTGCCAATCACGCGTTAATCACGCAATGGCACCATTTTCAGTAGCACAGCTAGGTGGCAGTAGGTGGCGGAAATGTAGGCCAGGGATTTCAAGGTCTACATTTCCGGCGCCTACCTTTCACAAGAATCACATCCACAGAGGTACCTTATGACATCTAATGCCACTTCTGGCATTAACCACACCTACAGTGGCATTAGACGTTGTGAAATGCTTCCATAGACATTAAAACGGTGCTCTTTTTTAATGTGCCTCCATTTTTTAAAATAGCATTTTAATTGGGTTTTAATTGGAACAGCCAATTAGTGTGCCAATTAAACCAATTACAACCAATTAAGTTAGGCAGCGGTTAGGGGCTTACCACTGCCTAACTTAGGGCACTGGTTTTGGAATCAGGCTCTAAGGGCATATAGTAGGCCTAGTCAGTTACAGTGTGCTTATTTTAATTACTGGATTTTATGAAGAGATTCACCCAAGGTGGTGTACAACAGTTCTCAGGAAGATATTAAATATCACACAGACACCAAACCCACTAAGCAACTTGGACAAAAACTACATATATAATCGTAAAAACAAGGGTAAACACTTTAAATTCCTTGCTGGAACATGGAGCCAATGTAATTGACAATTAGCCAGTGAATCAGTAGTACGGATGGGCTATCATTTGTAACAACATGGGAAACATCAATGATCTATCCTATGTCACTGCATGTTAAAAATGGGAAGAAACATATGCATTTTAGTTTTGTATTTGTCAATAATAGTTTGCACTCTTTGCAAATAGTGTTGCTATCAAGGTGGTTCACCGAACAGGTTATTGATCGATGGAATGATCTTCCACGCCAGGTGGTCGAGGCCAGTAGCGTGCTCGACTTCAAGAGTCGATGGGACAAACAGGTGGGGGCACCACAGAGCTATGCCCAAAAGATGGATACCCCAGGGAGGAGGGTTCGTATTGATTAAATGGGCAGACTTGCGGGAGGGAGGGTTCTGGAGTGGGCAGACTTGTTGGGCCGCCGGCCCTTTTCTGCCGTCATACTCTATGTTTCTATGTAAGGTGGTTCTATATTGCAAGAAGGATGCAGTATACTGGAAAGGAAATTTATCACATTTTTGAAGTTTAAAGCAGTGTGGCTCTCAAAACTCCCCGCTATCCTCAATTCTGCACCTACAAAACTGGGTGGTAACATGACAGATCATTCCTCCCTCCCACCACCATATACTTCTACAAAATGAAGTTATCATTGCATTCTTTATTTCAAAGGGAATCTACCCTTCAACAGAAGGCCAATTACAGAGAAGGAAAAACACCCTATACTGAAGATTTTACAGTGTCCCATGCCCTTTTTACTATCAACCTAGTTTTCAGAATTAAAACTCTCCAAACAGTCTGACACACGTCTTAGTCTTTTTTCCAAACTCTGTAAATCACCACTTGGATCACTGTCCCTAATTTCTAAGTCCCTTTCCAAAGGCTAGTTTCATCTTCATCCCCACCCTATGTTTCACACTCTCTTCTCATGCCTCAAGATTTGTTCTGAGCTGGCCTACCTCATTTTCAAATCCAAAAACTCAACAAAATCCTCCACCAATAAACAAAGTGAGGGCTGGAAAATATCCCTTCTTATCTTGCCCTATAAAGCTCCCAACAGAGTATGTGGTTTATTTTCAGCTTCTCAACTCATAATTCCAATCCTTATAGCAGTCTTCATCTACTGATTATAGTGTTCCAGGCTAATAAATTCATTAGTCTTGCAAGACCGTACAAAACACCTCAACTGCATTCTTTACACCCTGAGACCCAAGTGATATTCTTTCTTTTTCTCTTATACACTACCTAGTTTCTAATCCCTACCAGCTGTGGACTATCATGTACCAGAAGGAAAACTTTGTTATCCAAGGACATATGTGGGAATTAAGGGTTCACATTTATCCCCTATAAATTCAGCAAACTCCTTAAGTATAGTTGAGATAACTCTTAGCTTAGTTCTTCGATCCCACAGGCAGTGGGGTAGTGAGGGTGAGAAGTGCCCAGGGGGGTGGCGCCCCTCCATCACCTCTTCTCCACCCTCCTCCCTCCACACCCGCCGCTTCCCTTCCCCCGTATCTTTGTCACGTTCCTGGCACAAGCAGAAATCCCCAACTTGCTGTCGCACCAGCGTTGGCTCTTCCTCTGATGTTACTTCCTAGGTGTGGGTCTTCTGGAAAACTCTAACTCTACTGGCACATTTTATTTCTGTGGGGTTCTCTTTGTTTTCCTGTCACCTGAGGTCCACTGCACCATTTTTTGGGTGTAATGTTTTCAGAAGTCACATAGCCATGTCAGAGATCATACTAAAAGACAGATACACTTGTATAAAAGCTTTCTTCCTAATCCATTACTAAGATATATGAGCAAGTAGGTTTTAAGAACACTGCACCTGAACTTGCTCAGGGGCGTATGCTGCTGCATTTCTTTGAAGGCTTAGAAGACAAAAGCCACTACAAATCTGTCCAAATAGGGTAAAATGAAGGCCTTCTTGTCATATATCATTTAATGTTATTACCAAATCTTATAATAAAGAATTTCTAGCTTTGATTAAAGGATAAGGAACTTGTATTTCCCCAGGGATTTGTTGATGGATAGGCTTGAATATGTGCTTTGAGAACTACTTCCTCATATCAGTTTCCGACTTTTGTGCCAAAAGGTGTTGTTCACTTATTCGTCATAGAACATACTTTTTTGACTCATTCTTTATGCTTCAAGCAATACCGATATAGTATTATTCTGTATTAACAGCGCACTTCTGAAGTGCACATTCCTGACAGTTCCCTTATTTACCTAGGAATGAGGGATCAGGAGATACAAGGCCCAAGAGTTTTTCACAAAACGGAGGTAATTTAAGGGTTAACCCCCGTGTCCGAGTCCAAAAAGGCATGCTGGGATCAGAAGGGATGTGGAGTGGAAAGAAAGAGTAGACACTGATGAAGGGCCCTACAATAGCCACATAGGATTGTCTCACTAGAGGCAGCCTTCCAGATCCCAGGCCTGTTGAGCAGTCTTGCTGTGGGTCCAGGTGTGTCAAGGAGGGCGAGTGCAATCTAAAAAATTAGAAATAATTGGGGGAAGGAAGGGTGGTTTGCACAAGGTGCTTATGGTATCTTCAGTAACAGTTGTGTCCAGGTCCTCTTACCTGCTAAAACATTGTCATTTTTTATTGAAGGGAACTTCAAAGTCATTTCATGCTTGTGCCTGTGAATCATCAGGTGATCCTCAGTATGAAAACGCTGTCGGGCAAGAAGAAAAAAAAATCATAAAATTATGTACAAAATTTTACCTCTGAACTTTTCTCATAAAACTGCCTGCAGTCAGTAAAGACCTCTCCAGCTCATCTGCCAAGTTGGACCCTACCTCATCTCTACTTATCTCTAGAGTCATTCTTGAGGAGGAAGGAGGCAAAAATCAGGGCAATTGTCCCAGGTCCCATGCTTTCAGAAGAGTTACCACTAGTGCTGCCCGGTTCACAATTCGAATCGGTTCACCGATTCACTTCGAGTGAATCGATTCGATACAAAAAAAAAAATTGGTTCCCGATTCGGCTGACCCTCCCCCCTTGCCCCCTAAAGCAGGAGCGGCAGCGCTGCTCTTGCTGGCTGGCCGCTGCCGCACCTACTTTAGTGGGTGAGGGGGGGAGGGTCAGTGGGAAGTGCTGCTGTTGGCTTCCCCCCCTTGTGTCCAGTTATCCCCCACCACAGTGTCCAGTTCCCCCCTGGCATCCAGTTCTCCCATCTATCCTGCGTTTCCACCCCCTGGCGTTCGGCTTCCCCCCCTGGCCTCCCCGCATCATTTACCTGTGAGGAACAGCCTGCAGATAAGATCGCGATGCTGTTTCCTCCGCGATCCTGCCTCTGATGTCAGAGGAGGGGCGGGACCGCGGCAGAGGAAACAGCTCCGAAGCAGTGGAAAGATCGTTAGCATCGCGATATTATCTGCAGGCTGTTCCTCACAGGTAAACGGTGCAGGGAGGACAGGGGGGGAAGCCGAACACCAAGCGAGGCCAGGGGGGTACAAGCAGGCCTTCCGGAGCGAGGTGTGAGCAGTCCTTCGGGGTGGAGAGGACAGGCAGGCAGGCCTTCAGGGGGAACAGGCAGGCAGACCTTTAAGGGGGGCAGCCCTTGAAAGGGGGAGACAGGCCTTCAGGGGGAGGTGCAGGTTTCAGGGGGGACAGACCTTCAATGGGGGGCAGGCAGGCCTTCGGGGGGGATGCAGGCCTTCAGAGGGGACAGGCTTTCAAGGGAGGGGACAGGCAGGCCTTCAGGGGTGGGATGCAGGCCTTTAAGGGGGAGGAAAGCCTTCAAGAAGGAAGCAGGCCTTCAGGGATGGTGGCACATGCCTTCAGGGGTGACAGGCAGGCCTTTTAGGGATGGGGTGCAGGCCTTCAGGGGGAGGTGCAGGCCTTTGGGGGGACAGACCTTCAGGGGAGGGGGGCCCTGGTGTAGAAATACACGGAGGGAGGGAGGAAAGGGGGGGTTCAAAGTGACGTGCATATGCCAGACTTTGGGGGGGAAGAAATAATGGGTCTGAAAATAGAGGAGAGGGAGAGAGATGATGGACAATGGGATTCAGGGAGGGAAGGAACAGAAAGGGAGAGAAGTTGGACACAAGGGATGGTGTGGAGGGGGGATAGAGATACTGGATAGGAGGATAGTTGGGAAGAGAAAGGAAGAGATGGTGGACCCTGGGGTGGTGGGAAAGGAGGGAGAGATGCTGGATGAAAGGGTAGTTGAGAAAAGGTGGATCTGTGGATGGAGACGAAAAAAAGGAAAAATGCCAGACCTCCGGGGGAAGGAAGGGAAACAGAAGGGGAGGACTGAGATGGCAGATGGATGGTTAGCTTGGAGAAAGAAGAAAGGAGACCCTGGCAAGCAAGACAACCAGAGCCTTAGACCAGCAAGATTTGAATATTGACCAGACAACAAAAGGTAGAAAAAATAATTTTATTTTCTCTTTTGTGATTACAATATGTCAGATTTGAAAAGTGTATCCTGCCAGAGCTGGTGTTAGACCGCAAATGTGAGCTAGGATTTAACAGAGAGAGGAAAAGTCCTTTTTGTTTTTTTGTTTTGTTTACACCACAGCGCCAGTGTGGTTAGGAGAAGCCAAAGGGGGTGGAAAAGCTATAAAATAAACCCACCAGGATGTTTGAAAAAAACACCCAATTGGGCAGGAAAATCAAATCAAATCGAAAAACCAATTCAATAGGCTGAATCAAATTGAATCAAATTTTTTTTCCTGAATTGGGCAGCACTAGTTACCACACACCCCTGATTTAGGATGTATTTTCCTGAATTTGAAACTAGACCACATGGGAGCAAGATTGCAGTGTTCATATTCCAGAATGCTAAAACCCTCTTCCACATACACACGCTTCACTGTGGCAGCACATGGAAGCAATACTAGCAATAAAATCTTTCAGTTCACTGATCTGTGGTAGCACAAGGACCGCAGAACAGGTGATGGAGGTTAGATGTGACAACTGAAGGTTCTCAGCTATATGACGAGAGCCAGAAAAGCAGCAGCAGAAGACCATAATGGCAAGAACCCCACCTTAAGAAAACAGTGAAAGCAACAGCACCAGGCCCAGACTACTACAACTACTATATTATTATAGCACTACCAGACACATGTAGTACTGCACAGAGTCACAAAGAAGAAGAAAACAGTCCCTGCTCAAAAGAGCTTACAATCTAATCAGCCAAGATAGACATACAAGATGCAATGGATACAGTTAAGGGGAACAGTTAATCAGCTGGCTGGGTTGGAGGGCAGAGGAATAGGGTTATGGATTGAAGGCCATATCAAAAAGGTGGGTTTTCAGTCTGCTGTTAAACAAAGAAGGGGAAGGGGCTTGACGGACAAACTCGGGTAATTTATTCCAGGCATAGAGGGCAGCTAGATGAAAGGAACAAAGTCTGGAATTGGCAGTGGAGGAGAAGGGCAAAGCCAAGAGTGACTTATCTAACTTATCTCATTCCACAATGAGCCAAGAGGGTCAACCTCTATCAACATCCTAGCCTGGAATGGCCTTGCAGTGGAAGCCAGAGCAGATTAGCAAGAGCAGCCAGTCCCCTCTCATTCTAGCTTCACAGCAAGCTAAGAAAGAAAAGGAGCAGTTGACCATTGTAGTAAGATCAGCAGTTGCTGCTGTACAGGAAAGGGGCAATGTGTCACAGCGGGAGGTGCAGAGGCCCAGAGCTGCAGTATACAAAGTCACCAGCAAATTGAGAGCACTGTTTTTACACAAGGGAGCAACAGTGACACTCAACAGGAAGATGAAAGCCTGGGAGCACTTAAACATAGGGGAATTTGGATTTAGCCTAAGTAGTAGCTCAAGGTGGATCACATTCAGATACAATAGGTTTAAGGTTTTATCTGAGACAATGCTGGGTTAAGTGACTTTCTCACAATGACCTGGAGCATCGGTGGGATCTGAACCCTAGATTATTCTTCTACTCCTGGAGGAGAAAAGGCAAGTGAGAAAGAGCAGAGAGGGAGAGCTGGAAGGATTAAGTTTCTAGGAATCAGGAAGGGAGTGATGGAAGGGCAAATAAAAAGGGCATCAATGTTGTTGAGTAATGTGCCAAAGGGAAACTAGGCCCCATATTTTTAAGTGTCCCAGGAGAAGTGCAGTGGAACTGTGGGTGTGCTGGGAAGTTTGTGGGCTGCTGGCAGAGAAAAGAGGGTTGGATCACAGCCAGCACTGCCGATAATAATGTGTCTTCTGTGTTCTATTGCAACAGTTGATTTTATAGAAATACTTCACCTCACTCCCTGTTTGACCCTAAACCACCTGCAGGAGGAGCTAGCAAACAATTTTTTTTAATGTGTTGCTGCAGCCTTCTCCTCTGCTGGCTATCCTCTGCAGAGCTGGCAGGTTTCAAGACTATATAGTCCATGTTGTATTGAATTCACAGGGAAACCAGTAGAAGAAGATTGTGGAGCACCAGCAGCTAAATACTATCACCCAATAACATCTGTCAGATGAAGGTAATCCCAATTTAGGGGAGGGGGAAAACAGATTATTAGGGTGTGATACAGTCCTATTAGGGAGGAAAGATAAAAAGTTATCCCAGGGAAACCCCTTCAGATGGCACTTCTCACACCTTCCTCATAGTTATATTTGTTCACCCCAAATTTATGTATTTTTCATTCCAGTATTTGGTATGCATTTATTTAGTAAGCTACAAACACTGCAGCAGTTTAAAAAGTCCGGAAAGGCACTGACACAAACAATCAGGTGGCAAGCCAGACAGATACCCACAGGCAACAAGAATTGATAACCACAGAAAGGGGAGTTAGATGAGAAAATATCAACTACCAGGAAGACAGCAAAGATACCAGTCATAATGCAATAGGTGTGTGTGGGGGAGGGTGGGGGGCAAAGCAAAGCTCAACAGCTCTGGGGCATAATCCCAACCAACTATGCAGGAAGGTTGAGATTAAGAGAGACAACCAGTTTATCAGGGAAAGAGTAGCCAGGTTTTGACATCAGCCTTCAATGTGGGATAATTAGCTTCTGCTCTCAGAATGAGAGGTAGTGGATTCCAGAAAGAAGATGCTCGATCACGTAAGGCTGAGGAATATTAAACTTGCAAATAAAACATAGTTATTCAAAGTTGTTAAATCACAAGAGGATTGTGAAAAATTGCAAGAGGACCTTACGAGACTGGGAAACTGGGCATCCAAATGTCAGATGACATTTAATATGAGCAAATCCAAAGTGATGCATGTGGGAAGGAGGAACCCAAAGTATAGCTATGGGATGCAGGGTTCCACACTAGGAGTCACCACTCAAGAAAAGGATCTAGGCGTCATCATTAATAACGTTAAAACCCTCTGCTCAATGTGCAGTGGCAGCTAAGAATGCAAATAGAAGGAATTATTAGGAAAGTCCTTTTATATATACATTGATGTTCAAATCATTTTTCCTAGGTCTTCATTTACAGATCTATCTAATTTTATAAGTTCAAGTTTATTTGATAAATCGCCTATATAAAATATTCTAAGCGATGTACAGTTTAAAAACAGCTTATGGGGGAACAAACAATCTTAAAACAAAATTTAACAAATTTTAAAAACATTAGTTTAGAAAACAAACAATATTAAAACACATAAGGTTTCTTTAAGTATGTAGTTTAGTGACAAACAGGATACACAAGGAGGAGGGGGAAAAGTTACAATTATCTCAGTCTGGAAAAAAAACATAAAAAAGGGTAAAAACACAAAGGGGGGGAAAGAATAGAAAGGAAAAGAAAAAAAAAGTTTGTTTATAAAAATGATCATAGGCTTGAATGATTAGTTAGTAAAAGCATCATTATATAAAAATGTTTTTAAAAGTTTTTAAAAAGAGATGAGATCTTTTTCTTTTCTAATAAAGAGTGGCAGAGCGTTCCAAGTTTGAGGAGCTAAAACAGAAAACATTTCATTTCTCCTTGTACCCACTATTTTTAAAGATAATAGATCTTGAGATGACGATCGGAGAGATCGAGGAGAATGATGTGGAATAATCATTCTAGATATGAACTGTGGTTCGTTAAATAACAGTACTTTGAAAACTAAAAATGCTATTTTAAAAGTAATTCGATGATTAATAGGCAGCCAATGGGATTTGATCAATAGTGGTGTTACGTGGTCATATTTTTTTGCTTTGTGAATGAGTTTTATTGCTAGAATTTTATGGATAGGAGGGAAAATTATTTTCCACCACAGTGAAATTATATCTTGGTGGGCATCTCATACCTCTACAGAAAACTGTCTGTAATCTAGGGGTTGTTGAGATTCACCACTCAAAGAAGAATCCAAGTACATCATGTTACATCTTTATCTTATGCTAAACTTGTCTAGGAATGCTACAAACTTCTGTTTCTCAATTACAAATGATTCAAAATATGGCTGCAAGACTTACACTGAATAAATCAAAGTTGGAGAAGATCGCTCTTCTACTGATATCTATTTAAGATTTTACACTGTATGAACATAAGAATAGCCTTACTGGGTCAGACCAATGGTCCATCTTGCCCAATATCCCATCTTCATAGAGGCCAATCCAAGTCACAAGTACCTGGCAAAAACCCATATAGTAGCAGCATTCCATGTCACTGATCCAGCACAAGCAGTGACTTCCCCCATGTCTGTCTCAATAACATACTACGGACTTTTCCTCCAGAAACTTGTCCAAAACTTTTTTAAAACCAGCTACATTAGCCATACTTATCACATCCTCTGGCAACAAATTCCAGAGCTTAACTGTTCTCTGAGTGAAAAAATATTGCCTCCTATTGGTTTTAAAAGTATTACTCTGTAATTTCATCGAGTGTCCGTTAGTCTTTGTAAATCTTGATGCAATAAAAAAATTGATCCACTTGTACCTGTTCTACACCACTCAGGATTTCGACTGAACATACAATATGTTAATAATCCATTGGTAGACCTATTAGACAATCCCATGGAAAAATTAGATATTTCATTTCTTAAGTTCTATGAGGATCGAAGCTGTTGACGCCACAGTTGGTGAAATAAACTGCGCTACAGTTTTGTAAAAGTTGGGAGGGAGAATTAGTGTGATCTCAGAATAAAAAGATTTTTTGCAGCTGTTCTCTAATTATGAAATTCTCTTCCAGTGGAGCTTAGGTTTGAGTCATGTTATATGCTCTTAACCATTTTTATATTAGTCTATTTTTGTAACATCATCTTTTGTCTTTTTCATTTTTATCTTTCTACTTTGCTGTAAACTATCATCAACTTTTTGTTACAACAGTATATAAAAAACTACGCCTTAGTATTATTGTAAAATGTTATAACGGCTTCTTCTGTAAGTTCCCCATGTTGTATGGGTTCTTGTCTAATTTTTAAATTACCTAGAACCTTTATATGCAAAGAGCAATCTAATCAGATTAGATTAGATAACTCAGAAATCATTTTAGGCACTGCTGGTGAAAGCTAGGGTTCTGAAATCCATTTTCAGAGAAAGTGGTAAAAGTAGTTAATGTGGCCCAAGTTTAAAAGGTCTGGTTAAGTTGCTGGAGGAAAAGTCCATAAATTGATAAGGTAGACTTCGTGAAAAGTCACCATTTATTCCTGGGGTTTTACAGCTTAGAATCTGGCAACTTTTTGGGACTCTACCATATATTTGTAACGTATATTGACCACTGCTGGGAAACAGGATAGTGGGCTAGATTGACCTTTGATCAGATCTGGTAGGACGACTCTTGTATTCTTAGGAATATGTAACTTATTTTTAAATGATCTGGAAATTGGAACGACGAGTGAGGTGATTAAATTTGCAGATGACACGAAACTGATCAAAGTTGTTAAAACGCATGCAGATTGTGAAAAATTGCAGGCGGACCTTAGGAAATTGGAAGACTGGGAGTCCAAATGGCAGATGAAATTTAATGTGGCCAAATGCAAAGTGAGGCACTTTGGAAAGAATAACATGAATCACAGTTACCGGATGCTACCTTGGGGGTTAGCACCCAAGTAAAGGATCTAGGTATCATCATAGACAATATGATGAAACCTTTCGCCCAATTTGCAGCGGTGGCCAAAAAGGCAAACAGGATGCTAGGAATTATTAAAAAAGGGATGGTTAACAAGACTAAGAATGTTATAATTTCCCTGTATCACTCCATGGTGCGACCTCATCTGGAGTATTGCATTCAATTCGGGTCTCCTTATCTCAAGAAAGATATAATGGATCTAGAAAAGGTTCAAAGAAGAGTGACCAAGATGATAAAGGAGATGGAATTCCTCTCGTATGAGGAAATACTATAACGGTTAGGGCTCTTCAACTTGGAAAAGAGATGGCTGAGGGGAGATATGATTGAAGTCTATAAAATCCTGAGTAGAATAGAACAGGTACAAGTGGATCGATTTTTCACTCCGTCAAAAATAACAAAGACTAGGGGACACTCGATGAAGTTACAGGATAGGAGGAAATTATTTTTCACTCAGAGAATAATTAAGCTCTGGAACGCATTACCAGAGGTTTTGGTAAGAGCGGATAGCGTAGGTGGTTTTAAGAAAGGTTTGGACAATTTCCTAGAGGAAAAGTCCATAGTCTGTTATTGAGAAAGACATGAGGGAAGCCACTGCTTGCCCTGAATTGGTAGCATGGATAATTGCTACTTCTTAGGTTTTGGCCAGGTATTATTGACCTGGATTGGCCACCATGAGAACAGGCTACTGGGCTTGATGGACCATTGGTCTCAACCAGTAAGGCTATTCTTATATTCTTATGTATAAGTGTTGGCAGTCACTTTCACCGATGAAAAATCCATAGATAAATATTATTTGCAGACTTTAAAAATAGTAAGAAGGAAGTTGTCAAGCTGCCAGATTTTTTGCAAAATCAAATGCCAAACTGTTGGCATGAGCTAGAGAGATATTTTGAGATGCAAGACGCACATGAAAAATTCACTGGGCTCTGCTATATTAGAATCTAGCCATGCATTAAGGATAATCCCGTTAGGTACCTATATGGGGCCTGTCCTATGAAGCAAAAGGAGGGCATATTTTCCTTTACAGAACAGCTAAAATACATGCAAGGTGGGAAATTTCATGGCGACGCCAGGAAATTCTTCTTCACCGAAAGAGTGGTCGATCATTGGAATGAACTTCCACTTCAGGTGATTCAGGCCAGCAGCGTGCCAGATTTTAAAAGGAAATGGGATACACATGTGGGATCTCTAGGGGGGTAAATTCAAGGGGGTGGGGTCGTTAGAGTGGGCAGACTTGATGGGCTGTGGCCCTTTTCTGCCGTCATCTTCTATGTTTCTATGTGAGTACTTATGCCAAGCATAGAGCTGGTGCAGTGGCATAGTAAGCAGAGGGGTGGTCAATCCCTGGCACCATCTTGGTGAGGGCACCAGCACCCATCCTCCTTTCCGCTCTACCACTCCTTCCCACTCCTCCCCCTGATGTGCGTGCTCCTTCTCTCTCCCCCCCACCCCCCACCATACCTCTAGCTCTTTGCAGACACGAGCAACAACTCCAACCTGCTGCTTGCGCCAGCTTTGGCTCGCCCTCTAACATCACTTCCGGGTCCCATGCTTAGGAAGTGATGTCAGAAAGAGAGCCAACACCGACATGGGCAGCAAGTTGGTGATGCTGCTTGCACTGAGAAGGTTAAAGAAGTACAGGGAAGGGACAGGGGGCATGTGTGGAAAGGGGTGAGGGGGGGCACCACCACCCCAGGTGCTTCTCACCCTCGCTATGCCACTGAGCTGATGTTATTATGCTTAAATGCACAAGATATGTACATTATTTATAGCAATGTAAGTTAGAGTGCAAGTGTGAGTCTTGCTCATGCTCCACCCATAGGACTTCTACCTATAAAATACACATTAACCCCCTCTTTTACTAAGGTGCGCTAACCGATTAGCGCGCGCTAAATGCTAACACATGCTTGTTAGTCTATGAGCGTGTTAGTGCTTAGCGCGTGCTAATTTGATTAGCGCATGCTAAACAGTAACGCGTCCATAGACTAACATGCACGTGTTAGCGTTTAGCGCACGCTAATCGGTTAGCGCACCTTAGTAAAAGAGGGCCTAAGATTGAACATTTGTAGAATAGCACTTAGGCAGAATTTTGGTATTGCATACATACATATCATTATTTTAATCAGGTACAAACATATTTGTTGCATACATGTTAACAGCCACTTTATAGAATTCAGCCCTACATAAGCAAAGATTTGGGGATAAATTTACAGAAAAAGAAAAGGAACGGTTCCGCCGAGTCCAAGGGCAAACAAAAGCAGAACACAATATCCACAAAATCAACTCTCCATCAAGTGAAATTGATTTTAAATGATTGCAAATAAAATTGAAAAAAATTATTACACAGAGAGTTTTAGGTAGATTATTTAAAAGAAGAAATATAGGCCAATTTAGATTCAGAATTAAAGCATTAGGGAATCTATGGACATTTAAAGAAAAGTTCTTCCAGATTTTCATACATTGTTTCATACTTTTACAATGGTAGATTTATAAAGACAAAGAGAGCAAACTTGAGCAATTTAGCCAACTGCATTAACAGACCTCATACACCCAAGGCATTACTTTATTTTTTTCATGTCCTTATTGGGGTGGTGTATTCATCATCAGTCTGTACTCTAATATATTCAAAATTAGGCTGTAACATAAATGACTGTATGGGGTCCTTTTACAAAGGCGCGGTAGCGGTTTAACGTGCGGAATACCACATGTTAAACCGCCTGCCACGCTAGTACCTAACGGCTCCATTGACGAGGCGTTAGGACTTTAGGCTGCCGCGGGGGTTAGCGCGTGATGAAATGTCATCACCCCCATAGCTAACCCCCATAGCGCGCCTTGATAAAAGGAGCCCTATGTTTTCAATAAGCTTCTTCTTTCATACTGAAAACATACAGGGGTCCTTTTACTAAGGTGCACTAGTGCGTCTTAGCGTGCGATAAATGCTAACGTGTGCTAATGCATCCATTATATCCTATGGATGCATTAGCACGCGTTAGCATTTAGCGCGCTAATTTTTTACGCGCGCTAAGATGCACTTGCATGCCTTAGTAAAAAGACCCCACAGTCATTTATGTTACAGCCTAATTTTGAATATATTAGAGTAGAGACTGATGATGAATACACCACCCCAATAAGGACATGAAAAAAATAAAGTAATGCCTTGGGTGTATGAGGTCTGTTAATGCAGTTGGCTATATTGCACAAGTTTGCTCTCTTTGTCTTTGCATTTATATTTTCTTGAGTGAACTTTAGATTTTTCATTTTGGATTTGTAGATTTTTAAACCAGCATAAGAATATATATTTTAAATTTCTTCAAATATCTTTCTAAATTTAACCCAAAACAATACAAAATTGTCAAAAATGGTCAAAAATTGAATAAATAAATGTAAAAATAAATGAATACATAATTATATAAATAAAAAAGTAAATAAATAAACAAATAAACTTGTTAATTACAGATACATTAGATAGATTGTGAGCCCACCGGGACAGAGAGGGAAAATACTTGAGTACCTGATTGTAAAAAAAAAAAAAACCGCTTAGATAACCTTGATAGGCGGTATATAAAATCCTAATAAACTTGAAACTTAATGCAAGATATTTTTTCTCTTTTTTTTTTCCTTTTTCTTTTAACTTTAATTCCATTTAGCATCTCCTGCCAGCAATAGTTATTCTAAAATCAAACATATTACATTATATATAAAACCATCTGGAAAAACTGTAATGAGGCTGTAATTTGTGGTATGTTACTTCATATTAAGCCTACTTTAGACAAGTATAAAAGTCGTCTTTTCCTGATCATGACAGGAATAGGTGTTCAACTGATCACACATAATTGGAAAAACCATGACAGGATTAATTATACTTTTTGGTGGGTAAATGTGTGTACCACATATAAGTTTGAAAGAATAATGGCAGAACGTTTGGGGACTAGTAAGTCCTTTAATGATGGATGGAGTCCATTGACTACTTTTGTTGCATTACAGTAAGGATCATGTTTCTTCCCTTTTCATTAGATTTCTTTACACATCCAGGGAGGGTGCGAGGGTGGGGGTTGGGAAATATACCTTGAAGAGTTAAATTATTTAATTATAATATTGCAAGTACATTATATGTATTATTGTATTAGTAATTAAGTTGAGAATGGGAGAAAATGATTGTTTAATGCATCAATTGTATAGTTAACAGTGCGTTCCATTCATGATTAATCAAATGTATTGCCCTATCAAAGTTTGAAAATCAATAAAGATTTAAAAACAAAAAAAATCCCATAAAAACACACATACAAAAATGTAATTACAATGATGAAGACTGAAGGTATGATAAC